>NW_007727503.1:106398-234658 GCF_000696425.1 Galeopterus variegatus
AAATTTTTTTTTTTTTTTTTTTTTTTTTTTTTTTTGTCTTTTTTCCATGTCTGGCAACGGATCGCCCCCCTCGGTGTTGCCCCCGTGCCGGGCCGGGGCCCGGCAACGGGATTGCAAGCCTCGGTGTTGCTCCCGTGCCTCGCTCAGCCAGTGAGCAGGAACCGGTCTGTATGTGGGATCCGAACCCTCGGACGGGAGCGCCGCCGCGCTTCCCAAGCGGCGCACTATCCAGTGCGCCACCGGGCCGGCCCCCTTTTCCAAGATTTTAATAAATAAAAATAGAGCAGATAATTCCTTCCTTATAATCATTAATTATATCTGAATATTAGGTGTGGCTCCCTAATATACAATAGGAGTCTCCCAGGCTTCCAAACTAAGGACAAAGAAATATACATAACCAATTATTCTATCTGTGACTCTACCAGTCATAAATATAGCCCTGGTTTTCCTGCCTATCTGATTTTTTTGCTCCTATCTAGGTAACTAGAAAGAGCTCAAAATATTTGTTGCAGTCACTAGTGCCCTTAATAACTTCAGACCACATGCCATGACTCCTCCTGCAGTCCCTTTCCCTACTACTGATTACCCGCATTATAGCAAATATCCCCTCCTATCTTCAGTGAAGCAATACCACTAGTTAAAGGCTTCTTTTATTTTCATTTATTTTTTTCTACTCTTTCAATACCAGCTTCATGCTATACTACGTGGAAAAAGTAGTGAACATTGTGGGCTGATGTAGAGCCATTTTCCGAAAGTTCTGGTGCCCCAAGCCTCAGGCATTTTGCTAGACCTATAAATTTGCACACATAAATAAAAAATCCACTAGAATATTTTCACTACTCAACACCTCCTTTTTACTTTAGAGACTATTACTTCAGAAATAAGTCATTGGATTACAAATGTTATGAACAAAAAAGCAAACAAAGCAACAATAGTGCTCTCTTCCTGAACAAAATGCAATAAAATCAAATGAGGTGCTGTATTTTGTTATAAACCCTCTTTCCCTTACTTGAGAATGATAGTAAATAGCTGGTACTCAGAAAACACTTTCTGGGTGATTAAAAATGACTTTTCCAAGTATCCTGACAAATAGGCCAATCTTTAAGGGTTCAAATCCTCATGACTACCAATGATTCTTCTTCTTAACATTATCTTAGAACAATAAATACTGTAACTGAGGTGAACAAGAACAAGCTTACCCAACTAATAACTAGTTAACAAATGAAAAAGAAAAAGGGGCAGGTAGGTAGTATTTTCATCATGACTCTAGTTTCCCAGTTTGGGCCTGCTAAAAATGTACAAACCCAGGTGATCCATGCCAACCAGGCCTATTCAGCCTGGAGCTAAGTTCAGCAAAATGGTTTGTAATCTTTGACTATTTTACTTTCTTATATCATCTGCTTCCCTTTGATCTAGTCTGTCTTCTATACTTAGACCTGTAAAAGAGAAAGGTGAATCTCTGACTCACTGTACTGTGCAAGTTATCTTGGAAAAAAAGTTTCAATTAAATAAATATCAACTATTTGTAGCCAGAAGGTACTTCAGTGTTACAAGTTGGTTACAATTTACAAATAGAGGAAGGAAGCTGAAAACATAATTAGAGGGTGTGTTGGTTTTCCCACATGGTAGAGAAATTTAGAGACAAGTTCTCCCCCTGGTGGCTAACCAGTCATATTTATCCATGAAATAAAACCAGAAAGATGAAAACTTGGAAGATTTTTCAAATCATTTCCACATGAATTTTATATTAATACGGTCTTTTAAAATGTAAGTTTTACTGTTTTCAAAGTTGATGGAGAGTCTTACTTCTCATAAATGTCTTTTTTTAGATAATTTTTTATTTATAATTTTTTTGTGATATCTTCTTAGTTTTGCATGATAGTTTTCATTTTGCCTGATCCCAGTTTGTACCAGATATTTTGTTTATTGTGTCAACAACAATAGGTGGCTATTTATATGTATGACTTTGATTTATTGTGATACTGTATGTGCCACTGAAGACTTTTACATTCAAACAAGAATAGAGTAATGTACATCACTCAAGCATTCAGTGGGCCATCACTCCTCTCAAGGCTTTTTATGGAGAGTTTCCCGCAGTCGCATCTTCTCTGGGCCTACCGGCTGGCTCTGTGACTCCCCAAACACTAAGAAGTATATATCCACCTATAATGATCACTTGCACAATCCCATAAATGAGTCTCCAACAGTTTCATATTATTGCAAAATGTTCAATCATGTCAACAGATAGAAATTGTCACATTGATCCAAACACTAGGAAAAATCAACACACTCAGGCCCTTTTCCAGGTGGTTGACTGTGTCTCCAATTATCTTCTCTGGGACATGGATTTCCATTAACTAATAACTGGGTGTGTTGTAATCCAAGATCCTGCTTGTCTCCACCTAGTGGATTCAAGATGAATAGAAATGGCAAAAAAGCCTAGGTTGACTGGAGTATAACTCCTAAGATGTAAAGGTAAAAGTATATTCTGAAGTACTTTTCAAATCCCCGAGACTCTAATTATAAAGTTTGCAGATATCTCCAAACTGGACTTTAAGTAAAGACCAATTTGGTAATCACCAGTCCCATCAGCTGTCTACAATTCTGTTCTTAAAGGGGTACCATATTTTGTGCCTCATAGAGAAAAGAAGGATGCTAAAGCCAAAATGACCCACTATCAGAGTCCTTCTTAGCAATATTTTAGCAGGTGAATCCAATCTCCCTGTAACTACATAATTCCACTACAAAATCAGGGATCAGTTATAATTTTCCAGTCCTAGCTCCAAACACAAATGTTATAGCCTTCCATATGCTGGAGTTCCAAATTAAACATCAATTCCTCTTCCTAGGTTCCCACAACTTCCACTGTTTAACTAGAACTTTATAATATGGAGAGATACCAATTTATGTGACCTTCTTGATAAAACATTTTAATTCCTTGCTACTCCTATTTTGCAAAACAATTTGACATTACCCAAGAAAGTTGAATATGTGAAAACCTCATAACCCACTATTTCCACAACTAAGAACATAAACATGCCACAGAAAAACAGTTGCATATACGTACCAGGATACATAAACAAGAACATTTGTGTCAGCATTGTTCATAACAGAATGTAAGCTCTATGATGGCAGAGACATCATCTGTTTCATCCACTATGTTTCTCTGGTACCTGGAAAAGTGCCTGGCATATATTAGGTGTTCAGTAAATATTTTTAAATAAACTATAGTCAGAAAAGAGAGGATAGTCAAATGCTGATCAAAATATTACAGTTTAACAGAATTGTGGTGTATTCATATGATTTAATACTTTTAAGCAGTGAAAATGAGTGAAATACAACTACACAGAAAAATATGGATGACTCTCAAAAACATGTTGAGCGAAAGATGCCAGACACCAAAGAATGCAAATAATTTGATCCTACTTACATTAAGTACAAAATAGTAAATGATATATTTAGTATACATGCATAATAAATGGTACAACTATGAAAAATAGTAAGAGAATACTTTTCATAGAATCAGAACAATAATTACTTCAATTAGGAAGGAAGGGGGAAAGGAGTGAGGGTAAGCACAGAAGGAAATTCTCAGGGGGTGGCAATGTTTAATTTCTAAACCAAGGTGAAAGTTACATGGTTAAACAATGTCAAATTACTTCTTAAATTATAGATATAAGTTTTGCATGTTGAGCAGCATAACAACAAAAAAAAAGAACAATTATATTTTCTTTCTCACATATACAAAAATATCACAACATACACACTCTTCTGAGCCTTGCCCCCACCACCCCTCACACTCAATATTCTACGGAGATCTCTTATTAATAGTATAAGAGATCTTCCTGATTTTTATTGATATTAAATTCACATACCACAAAATTTAGGCTTTTAAAGTGTATAATTTAGTAGTTTTTAGTGTATTCAAAGAATCGTGCTACAATCACAACTATTTCATTTCTGAACAATTTCATCACCTCAAAAATAAATCCCATACATGTTAGCAGTCATTGCCACTGCCCACCTCCCACACACCCTGGTAACTACTAAAATACTTTCTGGATCTATGACTTTGCCACTTCAGGAGATTTCATTTAAAAGGAATCATAAAATATGTGTCTGGCCTGTTGTGTCTGGCTTCTTTCACTAACCATAATGTTTTCAATGTTGATCTATGTTGTACCCTGAATCAAGATTTTACTCCTTTTCACAGTTGAATATTATTCCATTGTATTGATGCCATATTGTGATTATGCATTCACTAGCATATGGACATTGAAGTTGTTTCTGTATTTTGGATATTATGAAGAATGTTTCTATGAACATTGTTGCACAATTTTTTGTGTGAACATAATGACTTCAATTCTCTTGAGTATATACCTAAGAGGGAAATTGCTGGATCATATGGCAATTTTCTGTTTAACTTTTTGAGAAAGTGCCAAACTGTTTAAAAATAGTTACAACATTTTACATTTCCATCAGCAGTTTGAGGGTTCAAATGTTTCCACAACTTCACCAACACTTGTTATTGCCTGTCTTTGTTGTTTGCTTTGATTATAGCCACTCTAGTGGGTAAATGGTATCTCATCATGGATGTGATTTGCATCTCCCAAATGGCATATGATGTTGAGCATATTTTCATGAGATTTTTATCATTTGTATATCATGATTTCAGAAATATCCATTCAAATTATTTCTCATTTTTAATTGTATAATTTGTCTTTTTGTTGGTGAGTTATGAGTTATTTATACATTCTATACAATAGCCTCTTCTCAGGTACATGATTTGCAAATATATTTTCTCATTCTGAAGATTGTCTATTAGCATTCTTGATAATTTCCTTTGAAATATGAAAGGTTTTCATTTTGATGAATTTCAATATGTCTACTTTTATTCATTTCTCAGTTGAGTTTTTGGAAAAATATAAATAAAATAAATAAAATCCTTATTCACAGTCACAAAGACTTATGTTGATATTTTAAGAGTATTTTTTTTAGTTTTATCTTTTACATATAGGTCTTTGGTCCATATGAGTTAATTTTTTTAAATGATGCAATGCATGGGTCCAACTTTATATGATAGTATATTGATATCCAGTTGTCCCAGCACTATTTGTTAAAAAATACTTTTCTTTCTCCCATTGACCTGTGTTGGCATCCTTTTTGAAAATCAATTGGCCATAAATTTGGCGGGGGCAGTGTCTGGATTCTTAGTTTATTCTATTGGTCTATATGTCTATCCTTATCTCTGTAGGACACCATTTTAATTATTGTAGTTTTATAGTAACTTTTGAAATTGGGAAGTGTGAATCACCTAACTTTATTATTTTTTTTCAAGATTGTTTTGGCTATTCTTGGTCTCTTACATTTCTAAATAAATTTTTGAATCAACTTGCTAATTTGTACCAAAAAACAACCTTGAATTTTGATAGGATTTTTATTCAATCGTTAGATCAATTTTCAGCATGTTAATATCATAAAAACACGAAGTTTTCTGATACATAATTATGGGATGTTTGCCCTTTTATTAAGTCTTTAGTTTCAATAATATTTTGTAGTTTTCAGTGTACAAGTTTTGCAATTCTTTTGTTAATTGTATTCCTAAGAATTTTATTTTTTTGACACAATAATAAATGGGATTATCTTCTTAATTTCATTTTTCAGATTGTTTATTGCTACATCATAAAATCACAACTGGTTTTTGTATGTTCATCTTATATCCTGTGATATTCCTGACCTCATTTATTAGCTCTAATTTGCATTTTGTGGATCCCTTAGGATTTTTTATATACATGACTATGTCATTAGGGAATAGAGATAATTTTCTCCTTTAATTACAATATATATGCATTTTTTTCTTGCTTTCTTGCCTACAGAGCAAAGGAAACAATCAATAGAGTGGAAATACAACCTATGGAATGGGAGAATATATTTGCAAACTCTATATCTGACAAAATATTAATATTCAGAATGTACAAAGAACTCAAACAACTATACAGTAAAAAAACAAATAATCCAATTAATAGATGGGCAAAGGAGATGAATAGACATTTTACAAAGGAAGGTGGACATATTGCCAACAGGTACATAAAAAAATGCTCAGCATCACTAGTCATCAGAGAAATGCAAATCAAAACCACATTGAGATATCATCTCACCCCAGTTAGACTCACCATTATTTAAACGACTGAGAATAACAAATGCTGGTGAAGATACGGGGAAAGGGGAATTCTTCTACACTGTTGGTGGTACTGTAAACTAGCACTGCCATTATGGAAAACAGTGTGGAGGGTTCTCACACAACTACTGGCAGAGCTACCATGTGATCCAGCAATCCCACTGCTGGGTGTATATCCAGAGTAATGGAAATCATCATGTGAAAAGGATACCTGCACTCACACGTTCACTGCAGCTCTATTTATAATAGCCCAAATATGGAACCAACATAAGTGTCCATCAACGGATGAGTGGATAAATAAAATGTGGTATATATATGGACAATGGAGTACTACTCATCCATAAGAAAGAATGAAATTCTGCCATTTGCAGCAACATGGATGAGTCTGGAGAAAATATGTTAAGTGAAATAAGCTAGACAGAGATAGAAATACTGTATGTTCTAACTCATAGCTGGCTGCTAGGAAGGAAGAGAAGGAGGAGGGAGGGAAGAAGGAAGTAATGAAGGAAAGAAAGAAAGAAAAGATTACAAGAATAAGTTGAATTTTCTGAAGGAGAGAACAAACCTAAAGATGCTTGAGGTGGGGGGGGGTGGTGGAAGGAGGGTGTTTGGGAAGTGATAGGTCTGGCAAATGGCATAAAGAAATGTCATGATTTGTGAGAATGTAAATGCTAATAATAGATAAAAATTTTCAACAAAAATCACTTGATTAATTAATTAAAAACTATATAATTTTCCTATTTGATTTTCTATGTCTTATGCTTTTTTGTCCCTCTATTCTTCCACATGACAGTGTAACCCTCATAATCCAATCGCCTCTTAAAGGCCACTCCTTCAAAATACCCCCTTAATATTACCCTCTTAATATTGCTAAATAGGAATTGTTTTAACACGTGTTTTGTAGGAGACAAACATTCACACCATAGCACTGTATTTCTTGGGCTTACTTTCTTAGTGGTTTCTTAGTAAAGAGTGCTACAGTTGACATTTTTAACTTATAAAAATCTAGTTCATATTAACACTAATTTACTAGTAATATTATAAAAAATAATTATTTCTATACGGTTTAGTCACCTTCTGTGTCATGGGTTTCAAAGACCACACTTGGGTTCAATGATTCATTAGAACAGTTCACAAAACTCTTAAAATCTATTATACTAATTATTATTGTTTATTACAATAAAATTATACAAATTAAAATCATCAAATGAAAAGATGCATAAGGCAGACCAGGAGAGACTAGGTACGAGCTTTGGATTGTTCTCTCCCCGTAGAACCGTGTGGACTCTTTCAGAAAAGTTATGTGACAATTTTGTCATATAGGATTTTCAACAAAAGAAGCCCATCTGAGCATTGAGTGTCCAGTGTTTTTACTGGGGGTCAGTCATGTAGCCATACAGCACCCACCTGACTAACCTTAGTTGCCCAGTCTTCAGCATCTACAAAAGTCAAAGTGATATAACATGGTCCAAAGTCCCCACCATAAAACACATTGCTAGCACTATCTATCTATCATCATCTAAGATCCCAAGTATACAAAGACACTCTTATCAGGCAGGATATTCCAGGGGCTTAAATTTTACCTCACAGAGCTGGTCAAGGACCTGTCCTTTCTTTGGAATGTACATGATTTGAACACCTTGGAGTTAATTAACTGCATACTTTCTCCAGCTTTGGGATATTCCTGCCATACAAATTACATCTTTATATATTGCATGCCAATCACACAGATTTATAATTATTGATTTACACAGTTTTCTTTTAAATCAGTTGAGAGAAAAATTTACAAACAAAAAATACACTCTTACTGTCTTTTATATATACCAATATAGTGGCCTTTACAAGTTTCTTTTTTCCTCATGTGGAGTTGAGTTACTGTCTAGTTTCCTCTCATTTCAGCTTGAAGTATTGCTTGTTACATTTCTCATAGGGTAAGTCCTTTTTTATACATTACGAATTAACTCAGTTTTTTTTGTTGTTGTTGTTGTTTTGTATGGGGATGTGTTAATTTCTCCTTCAAATTTGAGGAACAGTTTTTTGGGGGGATATAGAATTCGTGGTTGGTATTTTTTTTTTCATTCAACACTTTGCAAACATCATTGTACTGCCTCTGGCTTCCATGGTTTCTGATGAGAGATCAATTGTTAATTTTATTGAAGATAACTGGCTTTTGATGAGTCACTTTATCTTTTTTAGCTTTTAAGATTCTCTGTCTATGGTTTTGGCAGATTGATTATGATGTGTCTAGGCATGGATCTCTTAGAGTTTATCCTTCCTAAAATTACTTGTGATGCTTGGATGAACAGCTTAAATTTTGTTTGCTTTTCTTTAAATAAAATTTGGAAAGGTTTGACCATTATTTCTTCAAATATTCTTTCCGCTTCTTTTTCTTCCCTCCTAATGAAACTCCCCAAATATGTTAGCATGTTGGTTGGTGTCTCACAGGTCTCTTCCTCCCCCCTTTTTTTGTCTGCCTGGGTTATTTTGTTTTGTTTTATCTATCTATCTATCTATCTATCTATCATCATCAATCTATCTATTTATTTATTATGAATATTCATGAGATATAAAGCTGATTGTCACCCCTCCAGCCCATGATGTGAGGGCCAGATTCATACAGGGGGCATACCAATTACCAGACATTACTTTTGTTCCCTTTGTCCCCTCCCAATTATCCCGCAACCTCCCTCCCCCTCCCTATGTCCCCTCCACTCCAATTTGTAGCCCTAGGAATGTTCCCTCCCTATGTTGGATCACAGCACTACTGTGGTCTTTCTTTCCTGCCTTCCTTTCTCTCTTAGCTCCCACATATGAGTGAGTACATGTGGTATTTATCCCTCTGTGCTTTACTTGTTTCACTCGAGTTTCACCAGGTTCATCCACAATGTTGCAAATGGGAATATTTCATTATTTTTTTACGGCAGAGTAGTGTTCCATAGTGTATATATACCACAGTTTCCTTATCCAATCATCTATTGATGAACATTTAGGTTGGTTCCATATCATGGCTGTTGTAAACAGAGCTGTAGTAAACATGAGAGTTCAGGTATCTCTTCGACATGATGATTTCCATTCCTCTGGATATATACCCAGAAGTGGGATTGCTGGATCATATGGAAGATCTATCTGTAGTTGTTTGAGAAACCTCCAAATTGTTTTCCCAACTGTCTGTACTAATTTACAGTCCCACCAACAGTGCAGTCATGTTCCCTTCTCTCCACGCCCTTACCAGCATTTGTTATTCACCATCTTTTTTATTATAGCCAATCTAACTGGAGTGAGGTGGTATCTCAATGTGGTTTTAATTTGCATTTCTCTTATGACTAGTGATGTCAAGCGTTTTTTAATGTATCTGTAGGCCATTTGTATGTCTTTCTTTGAAAAATGTCTATTCAGCTTTTTTGCCCATTTTTTAATTGGCTCATTTATTTTTTTTACTATATAATTGCTTGAGTTCTATGTATACTCTGGATAGTAGTCCCTTGTCGGATGCATAGTTAGCAAAAACTTTTTCCCACTCTGTATGCTGTTTTTTCACTCTGTTGATTGTTTCCTTTGCTGTGCAGAAACTTTTTAGTTTGATATAGTGCCATTTATTTCTTCTTTTGCTGCTTGTGATTACGGGCTCATGTTCATAAAGCCTGTGCCCTGACCTAATTGCTGAATGCTTCACCTATATTTTCCCTTAGTGATTTTACAGTTTCAGGTCTTATACCTAGGTCTTTAATCCATTCTGAGTTGATTTTAGTGTATGGTGAGAGGTGCATATCTAGTTTCATTCTTCTGCATATGAATATCCAGTTTACCCAGCACAAGTTGCTGAAGAGGCAATCTTTTCCTCAATGTAGATTTTCGTTGCCTTTGTGTAATATCAGATGACTATAAGCCTTAGGAATGATTTCTGGGTTCTCTATTCTACTCCACTGGTCTGAATGTCTATTTTTATACCAGTACCATGCTGCTTTGATTACAATAGCTTTGTAGTATAATTTGAAGTCAGGCAGAGTTATGCCTCCAGCTTTGTTCTTTTTGCTCAGGATTGCTTTGGCTATTAGGCAACTTTTGTTTTTCCATATGAAGGGTAAGCTTGCTTTTTCCATTTCTATGAAAAATGTCATTGGTATTTTGATGAGGATGGCATTGAATCTATATATCACTTTGGGTAGTATAGACTGTATTCCCTCATTCATTCTTTTTCTCAATTGACCTATCTTAAGACTCCCAGATTGTTTTGTCTTCAAATTCATATTTGCTATTAAGCCTCTTTAATGAATTTTGTAATCTGAGCTATTGTACATTAAAAGTTCAGAAATTTCATTTCTGTTTAATTTTAGTATCTTTATTGATGTTAAATCTATATCATGAGAAATCATTCTCATGTTTTCCTTTAGTTCCTTAGACATGGCTTCCTTTAGTTCTTTAAATACATGTAAAGTTAC
This sequence comes from Galeopterus variegatus, assembly GCF_000696425.1. Lineage (NCBI taxonomy): Eukaryota > Metazoa > Chordata > Mammalia > Dermoptera > Cynocephalidae > Galeopterus > Galeopterus variegatus. The sequence continues at coordinate 117,016 of NW_007727503.1, forward strand.
TGATTTAGAAATTCTGTCTGGTAAGTGCAATGTTACATCTTCCTCATGGATAGTTTCTATAGTTTCTGTTGATCTGTCATTTTTCATTATGAACAATATTGTCTTATTTCTTTCCAGGTATGCAAATTTTTTGTTGAAAATGAAACATTTTGAATAATATAATGTGACAACTCTAAAAATCAGATTCCCTTCTCTAGGATTTGTTGTTGCTTTTTTTCCCCCACGGTTGTTGCTGTTTGTTAAGTGACTTTCCTGAGATAATTCTGTAAGGCCTTTATTTCTTGTCTTGTATGGCCATTGAAGTTTCTGCTCCATTAGCTTGGTGGTCAGCTAATGATTGATTGGAAGGAGATTTCCTGAATGCTTGGAACAAGTAATTCTGCCAGACTTCACCAGTAAGCTGTACGTGTGTTTTGAGGCAAACCCTCAATGCTCAAGCTGGCAATTTAAAACTACACCTTAGCCTTCATTCCCTGCTTTCCCAGAGACTCAAGGTAAGTCAAAGGTAAGAGTTTGGGCCTTCTCAGGTTTTTCTGAGGAGGGATACTGCCCTGGTCACTTTTCCATACCTATGCATGTTTGTGGCTTTCTAGATTCCCAGGAATATGCTAGAGCTTTTCAAAGCTCACTATGACTTCTCATTCCTTATCTTTTCCTTTCAAATTTTTTGCTTACTTTATTGTTTATCCTAATGATTGTTCACTACTTAGTCAACTTCAATCTTAAACAATTGCCACTAAATCTTTTTGGCAAATGCCTCTGGAGAAAAGGCTACTTAAACTAGGTGAGGTCTGAATCAGATCAAATAAAGAAAATCTTTGTGAATTTGGATTGCTACCAACCTGCCAGACAAGTAAATAATTAGAATTCTCTGCAAATGGTGATTTAGGAAGCTACAAATCTCTGTTCCCTCCAGAGGCTGCTGGGTTGACCACTCACACCATGATTGTAAACTTTTGGTTTTCAATGCATGTGTCAAGCTGGAATGTGAGAGAAGAAAATAAGGCAAATTAAAACACAACAAAGCTTGCTTTTCTTGCTGAAATTCAGCCATTTTTCTTTATAAATGGTCCCCAAATAGTTGCATGTCTTTGTTAATGTCTGAAATTCTTTGAAAGATAATTTTGACAATTTTTATCCATTTTTTAAAATTTCTTTTTTGTACGAATGGCTTTTCAGAGGTACTTAAGCCCCCACTTCTGTTTTTGTCCACTATTCATTTCTATTTATAACTAATAATAGCATATTGTATGGACATATCATAGTCTGTTCTTGGGAATTTAGGTTGATTCCAGTCTTTTGGCATTTCAGATCTTCCTTCAGTAAATAACCTTGTGCTGTATCCTTTTGTAATTTTGACAGTATATATTCATGATGGATTCCTAAAAGTGTGATTGCTGGATCAAAATTAAATGCATCATGCTCTAATTTATTGCTGTAGGAATGTAAAGTGGTACAGACACTTTGGAAAGCTATCTGATTGTTTTTTAAAAGGTCATAATATGACCCACCAGTTGAACTCCTGTGTATATGCTCAAAATAATGAAAACATGTGTCACACAAAAATGCATCCATTGATGTTCATTATAGTATCATTTATACTAACTAAAAAGTGGAAACAACCCAAATCCTCATCAACTGATAAAGGGACAAACAAAATGTTGTATATCAATACAATGAAATATTATTCAGCTGTAGAAAGGAATGAATACTGATACATGTGACAGTAGGAATAAGCCTTGAAAACACTATGATAAGTGACATAAAATCAGTCACTAAAGGTTGCATATTATATGTTTCCATTTATATGAAATATCTAGAATAAAAACATAGAGAGACAAACTGTATTAGTGGTTTTCAGGGATTAGAGGGTTAGAGGAATGGGGAGTTACTCTGAATGGGAGTCATTTTAATGTGATAAAAATTGATCATGATTGTACAGCTTTGTGAATATACTAAAACCAACTGAATCATACATTTAAAAATGATTTTATTATATGTAAATTATGTATCAATTTTTCAAAAGTAAATGCATATATATTTTTTCTATATACTACCAACTGCTCTCCATAGATCTTGTCACTTATTTTTATCTGATATGTATGAAGTTTCCTATTTCCTCAACACCTTATTATGTTATTACACCTTTGGATTGGAGCAATCTGATAGTTAAAAATCAATATTCATTAAATTATTATTAGTGAGAATAAGCAATTTTTCAGCTGTCTATTCTCATATTTTGTCCATTTTTTCCTACTGAGCTGTTTATTACTGTCTCAATTTTTATGTGTCTTTATAATTTAGGTGTGTTAGCCTTTCTTCTGTTATATAAGTTGCAAATATCTTCCTGGTTCATTTTTCTTTTCACTATATGCACTTTTTAATAAAGAATTTTTTAAAAAATCTTTTTCCACTAAATTTATCAAAAATTTTCTTTTTGGTCTGGATATGGATTCATATTAATGCAAGTTTGAATTTGGAGCTGGAGCTGGAGCCAGAAACCCACAGGATCCTGTGGGCCTCGGACCCTCCCACCACTGACCACAACCAGGCCAGTGATGGAGCCAGAAGCCCCTGGGGTCCTGAGATGGGAAGCCCAGGGCAACCAGGGTGACAACAGAGCCAGCTGTGGGCCAGCCCCACTCCTCTTCCCTCTCCCCCAAACAACATCTTAGAATGTACTTATTATAAAAAAAGAGATGAAAAAAAGCAATAAAATTAAAATTTTCTCTACTCCCAGCTTATAGAGAAATTTTATTTACATTTTCATCTAACTCTTACACAGTTTCTTTTTTCTTCACCTAGATATTTCATCCTTGAAATGTATGCTTATGTATGGTGCAAAGAATTGACCTAATTTTGTAATTTTCCATATGGCTATGCGGTTTTCCTGATACCCCCTATTAAAAAGGCCATCTTTTCCCCACTGGTTTCTACATCTATCTTTATCATAAACTAAAATTCCATATTTAATTTGGCCTATTTCTTTAATTTGAATCTTGTTCGATTGATCTATTTATGTTTCAGTAGCATGTTATAATGACAAATTATTTATTATATATTTTAATATTTGCTGAGGTAGCATCCCATCATTTTTAGTAGGTTATTTTCTAGCTATTTTTAGTTTTTTATTCTTCTACACTAACTTTTTAATCAATTGTGTACCTCCAGATGCAAGAGGAACCTGAATGCATTTATATGGCCAAAATACTAAATTTCTTTGGGGATAAACAAATTTTCAAACATCGTACTCAATCGTGGAACTCTCGTTAGATATGAGTCTAAAGTGTTACATCCAAACAAAACCTTTGATATAACATACACGAACACTTTAAAGAACACAGGACTAACTCTGGAAACAGATCCAATATTGGTTTGGTCATCTATTACCTCACAGACCCAAAACCAACATCACTTTTTTCTCCCCTGGAAGCCACCACTTTCCAAGGTGTAGCAGCAGTTTCCACCCTAAACTTCATCTGCCACTGCCCTTCTAAAAGAATAATTCAATGATTCCCAGATGCCCTAGTGGACCTTTCTAATGGAGGCTGCCTCCAGATCACTTCCTGTTCCTACTTGTACTCTTACTTTGATGCTAAACTTTCTTAATAAAAAGGGAAAAAAATGCAAACATATTAACTGGTGAGATGTGCATGCTAGTACAGTCCCCACAATTCTCCTTAAACTGTGTTTATTTCATGCCAGAAAAACAAACTCCCTCTATTTATAATATCAGTCACCCTCTGAGATCATTATAAAATTCTTCATCTTCACTTGGATGTCTTATACAAAAACATGTAAGATTTAAACTCATGATGTAACTCCCCTTGATTAGTAGTGGCTGCCTAAAAAACCATTTTGACTAGATGTGGTGCAATGAGCAGAGTTTCTCAACTTATCTTGGCAGCTTAATTTGGGTTTCCTAGGGAAAAAAAAAAATCTATCTTACACCAGAGGCCCCCTTTTACTCTGTGGTAGAGGCTGCACCAAAGATTCACTTAGCCTAAGATTGGTGGCTTCCTTCTCCCATTAGAGGAAAATAAAATTTTCCATAGGCACCAAGTTCTACAGTTGTGGATTAGCTGGCATACCCAGACAACTTCCATTAAGTAGATGGGATCTAAATTCAGAATTACTGGCACTAACTAGTTTGCATCCTCCCCTATTGAGGAGGCTGCTTTCCCAAATGCTTGCCCTATAAAAAGGGAGACCTACAACAAAGAATGGTCCTTCCATTGAAACACAGACCCACCAAGCAGGGAACAATAGTTCCCAATACCTGGCATGTCTCTCTTTGAAATGATGAATGAGCAGGGAGACCCATACCTTCTCTCTACTGGGTTCCATTAACCCAATAAAATGTTTATTTCTAACCTGTTTATTTTTATAAACAGCTTTTTTGAGGTGTAGTTCAAATACCATACATTTCACCCATATAAAGTGTACAATTCAATGTTTTTTAGTATATTTACAGAATTATGCAAAAATTCTCACTGATAGTAGAACATTTTTATTACTGCATAAAGAAATCTCATGCCCATTAGCAGCAACTATTTTCGCCTCCCTTCAGCCCCTGGCAACCACTCATATGATTTCTATCCCTATTAATTTGCCTATTTTGAACCATCTTCCATATAAATACAATTATAGACTATGTGGTCTTTTGTGACTGGTTTCTTTCACTAACTATAACTTTTGCAAGTCTCAACCATGTTGTAGTATGCATCAATATTTCATTCTTTGTTATGGGTGAATAATATTGCATTGTATAGTTTTTGTTTGTCTATTCATCCGCTCATAGACTTTACTTTGTTTCCACTCTTTTGCTGTGATTGATAATGTTACTATGAACATTTCTGTAGAAATATTTTTGTAGACATATGTTTTTACTTTTTTTTTTTTTTTTAAAGATGACTGGTAAGGGGATCTTAACCCCTGACTTGGTGTCAGCACTATGCTCTACCAATTGAGCTTACCAGCCATCCCTCTATAAGGATCCAATCCTGTGGCCTTGGTGTTATCATCACCACACTCTCCCAAGTGAGCCACAGGCTGGCCCATGTTTTTACTTCTTGTGTGCATACCTAGTAATAAAACTTCTGGGTTATATGGTAATTCTGAGTCACTGCCGATCTGCCTTAAATAGTGGCTACAATATTTTTTATTCCCTCCACGAATGTGAGGATTCCAATTTCTGTATATTCTCACCAACACTTGCTATTTTCTGCCTTTTTTATTTAGGTCATATTACTTTGTGTGAAGTGGTACCTTTTTGTAATTTTGATTGCATTTCCCTAAGTACTAATAATGTTAAGCATCTTATCATGTGTCTATTGGCCTTTTGCATATCTTCTTTGGTGAAGTGTCTATTCAAATACTTTGGCTATTCTTTAATTAAGCCATCATTTTCTGGTAGGGATATATGGTTTGCAAATATTTTCTCCCATTGTGTATGTTGTCTCTATACTTTTTGATTATTTTCTTTGCAGTGCAGAAACTTTTTAGTTTGATGTAATCCCATTTGTCTACTTTTGTTTTTGTTGCCTGTAATTTAGGGATTATATACAAAAAAAAATTATGGTCCAGACGAATGTCATGGAAATTTTCTCTTACATTTTCTTCTAGTGCTAGTGGTTTTACAGTAGTATGACTTACATTTAAGTTTTTAATCCATTTTGAGTTGATTTTTGTATATGGTATGAGATAAGGTTTCAATAAAATTTTTCTGCATGTGAATATCAAGTTTTTCCAACACAATTATATGAAAAGACTGTCCTTGCACCATTGTACACTCTTGGCACCTTTGTCAAATATCAGTTGGCTCTAAGTGTGCGTTTATTTCTGGGCTCTATATTCTATTTCACTGGTCTATGTGTATGTTTTTATGCCAGCATCATGCTGTTTTGGTCATTGCAGCTTTGTAGTGTATTTTAAAGTCAGGTAGTGTGTTGCCTCTGTCTTTGTTCTTTTTGTTAAAGATTGCTTTGGCTGTTTGGGTCCTTTTGTTGTTCCATAAAATTTTAGCAATAATTCAAAATTATGGTTTTTTGTTCCATTTCTGTGAAAAATGTTACCGGAATTTTGGAAATAATTGCATTGAATCTGTAAAATGCTTTGGGTATCATGACATTATAAAAATTTGAATTCTTCTAATCAATAAACCTAGGATATCATTCTATTTATTTGTGTCTTCAAAGTTTTCATCAATATTTTTATTTTTTAGTGTCAATTTTTTCATCTCTTTGGTTAAAATTATTCCTAAGTATTTTTTGTAGTTATTGTAAATGGGATTATTTTCTTGATTTCTTTTTCAGATAGCTTGCTGTTAGCACATAGAAACACTACTAATTTTTGTGGGTTGACTTTGCATCCCGCAGTTGTAATGAATTCATTTGTTAGTTCTAATTTTTTTGATGGAGTCTTTAAGATTGTCCATGTACAAGATCATGCTGTCTGTGAACAAGGAAATTTAACTTCTTTCCAATTTGGAAGTATTTTATTTCCTTCTCTTGCCTACTTGGTCTGGTTAGGCCTGTAATTTTCTTTTCTTATGGTGCCCTCATCTAGCCTTAGTATCAAAGTGATATTCACCTTAAAAAAGTACTTGTAAGTGTTCCTTCTTTTTTTAAGTTTTGTGGAATAGAATGAGAAGAATTGGCATTACTTCTTTAAATGTTTGGTAGAAACCTGAAGTAATCAGATTTTCTATGATGAGAGACTTTTATTACTGATTCCACATACTTATTGAATCTCTTTTTTAGTTATTTTGAATTTTTCTATTTCTTATTGATTCAGTCTTGCATGTGTCGCATGTGTCCAGGAATTTATCCATTTCTTCTAGGGTATCTAATTTGCCAGTGTATAATTGTTCACTGTAGCCTATTTTGATCCTTTGTATTTCTCTGGTATCACTTGCAACATCTCCCTTTTCATTTCTGGTTTTATTTTAGTTTTCTCTTGTTTTTCTGTAGCCAGTCTAGATAAATGTTTGTTGATTTTGTTTATCTGTTGAAAACTCAACTCTTAGTTTTGTTAATCTTATTGATGTATTATATTATTTTTCTAGTATTTATTTTATTTATTTATGCTATCATCTTTCTTATTGTTTTCTTTGACTAAATTTATGCCTAGTTTGTTCATCTTTACTTTAGTTTTTTGAGGTGCAATGTTAGGTTGTTTATGTGGAATTTTTCTCCTTTTTGATGTAGGTGTTTATTGCTACAAACTTTCTTCTTAGAATTGTTTATGCTGCATTTGGTATGTTCTGTTTACATTTTTGTTTGTCTAAAAATGATTTTTTTAATTTCTCTTTTAATTTTTTATTGATTTATTGGTTGTTCAGGAAAATGTTGTTTAATTTTCATGCATTTATGAATTTTCTGAAATTCATTCTAGGATTGATTTCTAGTTTTATACAATTGTGGTCACAAAATATACTTGATATAATTTTAACCTTTTTAAATTTGTTGAGAATTGTTTTGTGGCCTAGCATATGATCTGTCCTGGAGAATGTTTCATGTGCATTTGAGAAGAATGGGTATTCTGGTTCTGTTGAATGAAATGTTTCGTATGTGACTATTAGGACCATTTGTTCTAAAGTGTAGCTTTAGACCAAAAATTACTGATTTTCTGTCTGGATGATCAGTCAATTGTTGAAAGTGGGGTATTGAAATCCTCTACTTTTATTGAATTGCTTTTATTCTTCCCTTTAGATCTATTAATACTTGCTTTATACATTTAGGTGCTACAGTGTTGGGTGTGTATATTTAGAATTATTGAAACCTATTTACAAAATGAATATTTTATCATTATATAATGATCTTCGTTGACTCTTCAGTTTTTTATTTAAAGTCAATTTTATCTGATACAGTGGATTGAATCCCCCCCCCCAAAATCATTAAAGCTTAATCCCCATTATAACATTTGAGGGTAGGAAATCTTATTATGGTAATTAAAAGTGAGGCCTTGAAGAGGTGATTAAGTTAATGGTTTAATGGTGGTCATGGGTGTGGTTCTGTGGGCTTTAAAAGGAGAGTGCATCAGAAGCTCTCTCTGCTCCACCATTTACTGCCATGTGAGACCCTTGTGTTGCTGTAAAGCCACCACCAAAGAAGACTCTCACCAGATGTGGTCCCTGGACTTTGAAACTCCCAGCCTCCAAAACTGAAAGCAATAAATTTTGTTTTCTTACAAATTACCCAATTCCAGTTCTTTTAAATAAATATGTATGGATTATTTTATTAGAAATTTAAGTTATTCAGAGTTTTGATATCGTTACCATATTGAGTCTTTCCATTCTTCCCATCTAGGAATGGGACAGGTTGTTATATATATTTAAATCTTTTACCCCATTATCTTCAGCATAGTTTTATAATTTTCTTCATATGGGACTCACACAGTTATTATTTTATCCTAGAATGTTCAATTTTTTATGAATGGTGTCTATTTTTTTCTATTATCTATTTCATGTATTTTGCTATAAGCAGCAGAAATGGACTGATACAGAATATCGGTACCAGAGAAGTGAGGTGCTGGTTACAACAAATACTTGAAAATATAGAAAAGACTTTTGGAACTGGGTATTGAAGAGAGACTGGAAGAGTTTGAAAGAGCAAGCTAGAAAAAGCCTAGCTTCTGGTGGGAGATCAAAAGACAAGAACACCAGGGAAGGTTTGGAATGTTTTCGAGAGTGGTTAAAAGGTGTTGACCAGAATGTGTACGGAAAAATGGACTGTGAAGACCATTATAAGATCTCAGATATAAATGAGAAGGGACTTATTGGAAACTGTTGCAAAAATTACATTCGCTATGAACTGGCAAGGAACTTGGCTGTATTGTGTTCATGCCCTAAGACTTTGTGGAAGTTGGAACTTAAGAGTTATGAACCAGAGTATTTGATAGAAGAAATTTATAAGCAGCAAAACACTCAGGAAGCAGCATGGCTACTTGTAACAGACTACACTGAGTTATGGTGGCAAAGTAATGACGCAAAGTCAGAATTTTAAAAGAGTGTAAAGATTTACGGAATTTTCACCCTGGCCATGTGGTAGAGAAGCAGAGAGCATTTTCAGGAGAAAACTGAAATGGTGCAGCCCAGTGATTTGCTAAGGAGACTAGTACAGAAGAAAGGGATTATCAAGGAGAGGGGAAAAAAGACACTAATGACATCTCAGAGACCTTGGAGGCTGTGTCTTCCTTTGCAGGTCCAGAGGCCTAGGGAGACAGAATGGTCTCAGAAAACAGGCCTAAGGTGCTATCCACAGGCTCGCTGCCCAGGACTACTTCAGAAAGTTCTCCACACCAGTATCTCAACTGCTTTGGCTGCTCCAGCCATAGCTAAATTGGCCCCAGGTGTGGCTGCACCTGAAGCTTTGGAAGATAAAAACCAGAAGCCTTGGCAGCGCCCATGTGGCCTTAGGTTCGCAGGCTCATAGAATGCCAGAGCTGTGGAGGCTTGGAAGCCTCCACCCTGATTTCAGTTAATGTACGGAAAAGGCTGAGGGTACAGGAAGAGATCTGTCACAGGGGCAGAGTCACCACAGACAGCCTTCATTAGAATAATGCTGAGCAGAAACATGGGGTTGGAGTTGCAGCAGAGAAACACCATTAATGCCATATCTAATGGAGCCATGAGAGTGGGACTACCATGGAGACCCCAGATCTGTAGAGCTACAAGCCTGCAGCACCAGACTAGTAAAGTTGAAGCATGGCCTCAGACCTGGAAAGCCATAGAAGTGGAGCTGCCTAAGAATTTGGGGGCCCAACTCCCACACCAGCATGCAGAAGACATGGAACATGGAGTCAACATATATGATTCTTCAGCTTTAAGATTTGATGCCTGTCCTGCTGTGTTTCAGACTTGCTTAGGACCTGTTACCTCTTGTTTGGCCTATTTCTCCCTTTGTGAATAGGAATATGTACCCTATGCTTTTCCCAACATTGAATCTTGGATGTAGATAACTTGTTTTTATTTTACAGTTGGGACTTTGGACTTCAGGTTTTTGAGTTGAAAAAAGTTAAGACTTTTGGGACGGAATGAACGTATTTCCCTGTGAGAAGAACATAAACTTTGGGGGATGAGTGGCAGAATGCAGTGGATTGTATGGGCCCCCAAAGTCATTAAAGCTTAATCCCCATTGTAACTGTTGAGGGTGGGAAATCCTATTACGATAATCTAAAGTTCTGACCTTGAAAATGTAGTTCAGTTGATGGCTTAATGGTGGTCATGGGTGTGGTGGTTCAGAAGGCTTTAAAAGGAGAGTGCATGAGGAGTTATCTCTCTCTCTGCTCCACCATTTTCTGCCATGTGAGACACCTGCATTGCCATAAAGCAATCACCAAAGGAGACCCTCACTAGATGTCTTCCCTGGACTTTGGACTTCCTAGCCCCAGAAATGGCAATCATTAAATTTTGTTTTCTTCTAAATTACCCAGTTCCAGGTATTCTGTTATAAGCAACAGAAACAAACTAATACATCTGATATACCTACTCCTTTGGTTCCCATTTGCATAGAATATCTTTTTTCATCCTTTCATTTTTAGTCAATGTGTGTCTTTAAAGCTAAAATGAGTCTCTTTTGCGCAGCTTATAGTTAGGTCATAATTTTTTAATCCATTCAGCAATTCTATGTCTTTTAATTGGATTATTTAATTATTTACATTCAAGCTATCATTAGTAAGTAAGGACTTTTGTTACTTGTTTTCTGGTTGTCTTGTAGGTCCTTGGATTTTCTTTTCTTATTTGCTGTATTACTTTATGATAAGGTAATCATCTTTAGTTGTATAATTTGATTTCTTATTTTTTTATTTTTTGTATATTTACTATAAGTTTTTGCTTTGTGGTTACTTTGAGGCTTACAAAAAACATCTTGTAGTTATCACAGGCTGTTTTAAGCTGATGACAACTAAACTTTTCATAATCTCAACACCTTTACTACACCACCTCCATGCATTTTTAATTTTTGATGTCTCAACTTACATCTTTTTATAGAGTGTATCCCTTAACAAATTAATATGGCTATTTTAGCTTTGTTTTTTAACCTTCATACTAAATATATGAGTGATGTACACACAATCATTTTAGCATAAGAGTATTCTGAACTTTACTGTGCACTTACTATTATGAATGAGTTTTATACTTTTATTTGCTTTCATGTTACTAAGTAGCATCCTTTTCTTTTAGACTGAAGAACTCTGTTTAACATATTTTGTAAAATAAGTCTGGTCATGATAGCTTCCCTCAGCTGTTGTTTGCCTGGGGAAGTTTTTTATTTCTTCTTCTGGAGGATAGCTTTGCTGGATACAATATTCTTTGTTAGCATTTTTTTCTTCAGTTCTTTTAATATATCATCATACTCTTTTCTGGCCTTTAAGATCTCTGCTGAGAAATCCACTGCTGGCCTTGTTAAAACTGTCATATATTTTTGCTTTTTTTTCTCTTACTGCTTTCAGGATTCTCTTTTTATCCTTTATTTTTGACAGTTTGATTACAATATATCTCAGTGTTATATAATAACCAAATTAAACTGAATTAAATCTTACTGGAGACTTTTAACTTTCATGTACTGGAATATTTATATATTTCTTCAAATTTAGAAAGTTTTCTGCAATCATTTCTTTAAATAAGCTTTACATTCCTATGTTTTTTATCTTCTCCTTCACAAATTCCTATAACTCAAATATTTTCTCTTTTGATGCTGCCTTATAAATTTTGTAAATATTCTTAATTCCTTTTCATGTTTCTTTTTCTTTTTTTTCTCCTCTGACTGTATACCTTCAAATAATCTGTCATCAAGTTCAAAGATTCCTTCTTCTGATTGATCAATTTTGTTGGTTATGGTCTCTATCACATTTTTAATTTCATTCATTGTATTTTTTAATTCCAGAATAATATCTGTTTTTTATATAGATATAGATATAGATAGATAGACATAGATAGACAGAGATAGAGATAGAGATAGAGATAGAGATAGATTTAGATATAGATATATAGATAGATATAGATGATGTAATTTTAATTTCTTTGTCAAATTCTAGTTTTGGTCATTTATTGTTTTCTAAATTTTATTGAATTTTTTCTTGGCATTTTCTTGAAGTTCACTGAGCTTCCTGAAAACAACCATTTTGAGTTTGTTAGTCAGTTTGTGCATCTCCATTTCTTTGGAGGGTCAGCTACAAGGAGATTATTGTGATCTTTCCATGGTGTTATGTCTCATTGGTTTTTCATGTTTCTTGTTGCCTTACATTGATGTCTGCACATTTGAAGAAGTAGGAATTTATTCAAGTCTTTGCAGACTGGCTTTGTCTTGAAAGCCTTTCTTTCCCCATTCACCCCTGCAGAGATTCTGGACAGGCTATCTTGTGTGGTCTGAGGATGTGTTGGGTACTGTAGTTCTTGGGCAGGTTGGTGTAGTACCTGGGTCAGCAGGTGGCAAACCTGGTGCCTGAGTCCATGGGGTTGAATCTGAAGCCTGGATCCTTGGGTTGGACCTGCTGATTGGTCTATGTGGATGGGCCTGGAGCCTGGGTACATAAAGGTGGGTCTGGAATATGTTTCTGAAGGGCCCACCCTGGGTCAGTAGGGACTGTCCCGGATCAAGAGTGGGCTCTGAGCCTGAATCTATAGGGGATGGCCAGACAGTTGGATTGGCCTGGTGACTGCATCCACCGAGATGATCCTGGAACCTAAATTCATGGAGGCTGGCCTGGTGCTGTGGTAGGCCTGGCACTTAGAACCACTGGGACTGGACTACAGCTTGTGTCCTCTGGGATGGGTCTGGGTCCTAGGTCCAAGGCGCTCGCCTAGAGCATGGTTCTGCAGTTGTGGTTTTGGAGATTCATTTCATGGGCATGGCCTAGCACTGGGATTTATGTGGGTGGGCCCAGACCCTGGCTTTGGTGGAGCATGCCAAGACCCTGGCTCCTCTGGAGCCTGAAGTGATACAGACTGGCCTGTAGCCTGGGACCAGCCTGGTTCTGGGGCCAACATGGTGCCTAGATTCACAAGGGCTGCTCTGGAATCTAGGATCACGGGAGCTGGCCTGTGCCTGGAGCTATTGGGGCTGGTTTTGAGCCTGGAGACATGAGGACTGGCGTGGAGCTTATGTCTGTTGGTGCTAGCCTGGAGGCTGGGTGTGCAGGTGCTGGACTGGAGGCTAAGTTTGTGGGAACTAGTATAGGTTCTTGGACCTCATAGGCCAGTCTGGGGCCTAAGTACACAGAGGTGGTCCTGGAGCCTAGGTAAGTGAGGATTTGTCCAGCACTGGGATCTAGGGACTAGGCCTAGGCTCTGGGTCTGCTGGCAAATGAGACCACAAGGAACAGCCTGAAGGCTGTGACAACAGTGACTTGCCTGGCACTGGGCAGCGCTGGAACTTGTGACTGCTAGTGCCAATCTGAAGCCTGGTCCCACTGGTACTTGCTTGATGCTGAGTGGGCCCAGACCCCATACATGCAGTGGCCACTTTGGAGGCTTGGTCTGCAAGTTGCAAGTCTGATGACAAGGGCTTCAGGAATAGGCCTGGTGCTGGGAAAGGTCTGAAGCCTGTGGTTCTAGGGGCCAGCCTGGTACTGGGGGTAATCAGGAGCCTGGGAGCACTGATTTCAACCTGGTGGTGGCACTCCAGAGACTGAAACTTCTGGGGTCAGCGCAATGCTTAGGGAAGTTCAAAGCAGAAGGCCTCTGAGGTCAGCCTGGTTGGGGGGAAGCCTGAAGACCAAATATGCTACTTTGGCCTGAAGCCTTGGACTGTGGAATATGTCCTAAAATCATATACCTATAGGCTCAGTCTGTGGGGACTAGCCCAGAGTCTTGGGTCATGAAGCCCTGCCCAGTGCTGGGTTTTACTGTGGCAGGTGCAGTTTTGGGGTCCAAGGTAAAGCCTGGTGCTCACTTTCATATTCTTATACAGAGGGTGTATCTCTCTCCATGTTGTGCTGCCTGGGGTTGGGGAATAGGTAATGCAGGTAATGTAAAAACTATCCTTTCTACACTCTTCAGTCAGTCTTTTCTTATTTCTGTGCTACACTCAGGTGCTATAATTTCTCACCTGGTTTTGTTAGCTCTTGTGGACAAATTTTCTTGCTTGGATAGTTGTTTCAATGGATGTTTCTGTGGAAGGACAAGTGCTAGAGAGTCCTATTCTGTCATTTGTTGACATCTGCGTCTACTCTATGGCTTTTTAAAAAATATTTTATTTTATTTTATTTTGTCGATATACAACGTGGTTGATTATTGTGGCCAAGTACCAAAACCTTCCTCCCTCCTCCCTCTCACCCCTCCCTCCCAACAATCTCCATTCTGTTTGCTTGTTGTATCAATTTCAAGGAATAGCAATTGTTATGTCTTCTTCCCCCCCCCCTTTTTTTTGTATTTATTTATTTATTTTATCTCCCACAAACAAGTGAGAACATGGGATATTTCTCTTTCTGTGTCTGACTTGTTTCACTTAATATAATTCTCTCTAGGTTCCATCCATGTCGTTGCAAATGGCAGTATTTCATTCTTTTTTTATAGCTGAGTATTCCATTGTGTAGATATACCACATTTTCCATAATCCACTCATCTGATGATGGACATTTGGGCTGGTTCCAACTCCTGGCTATTGTAAAGAGTGCTGCAATGAACATTGGGGAACAGGTATACCATCAACTTGATGATTTCCATTCCTCTGGGTATATTCCCAGCAGTGGGATAGCTGGGTCATATGGTAGATGTATCTGCAATTGTTTGAGGAACCTCCATACAAATATCCATAGAGGCTGCACCATTTTGAGTCCCACCAACAATATATGAGTTCCTTTTCTTCCGCAACTTCACCAGCATTTATCATTCAGAGTCTTTTGGATTTTAGCCATCCTAACTGGGGTGAGATGGTATCTCAGTGTAGGATTGGACACAGACTTCATGAATATGACCCCAAAAGCATGGGCAACCAGAGGAGAAATAAACAAATGGGATTATATCAAGCTAAAAAGCTTCTGCACAGCAAAGGAAACAATTAACAGAGTTAAAAGACAACCAACAGAGTGGGAAGAAATATTTGCAAAATATACATCTGACAAAGGATTAATAACCAGAATATATAAGGAACTCAAACAACTTTACAAGAAAAAAACAAGCAACCCTATTAAAAAATGGGCAAAAGAGCTAAATAGGCATTTCTCTAAGGAAGATATACAAATGGCCAACATACATATGAAAAAATGCTCAACATCACTCAGCATTCGGGAAATACTCTATGGCTTTTAATTGGAAAATGTAAACCATTTACATTCAAAGTAATTACTGACAGGTAAGAACTTACTATTGTGATTTTGTTAATCATTTCATTTGTTTGGTAGTTCCTTTCTTCCTCTCTTACTGTCTCCCTTTGTAAATTGCTGCTTTTTGAAGTGCTATGCTTTTTTTTTTTCTATCTTTTGTGTGTTTACTATAGATTTTTGTTTTTTGGTAACTAACAGCCTACAAGAAACATCTTATAGTATTCTTAATTTATTTTTAAAATGAAACATAGTTGATTATACATATTTGTGGAGCACAGAGTTGACTATCAGTATTTGTGTACAATATGTGATGATCAAATCAATACTCTTAGTATGCTCATCATTACAAATTATAATTATTCATTGTTTTCCTTAGCCAATTTCTCCCTAACTTCCCATATCCTCCCCTTTTCCCACCTCTAGTAACCACAGTTCTGTTCTCTCTTTTTGATTGTTCAACTTATTATTGTGGTTTTGTTTTCTTTCTTTCTTTCTTTCTTTCTTTCTTTCTTTCTTTCTTTCTTTCTTTCTTTCTTTCTCTCTCTCTCTCTCTTTCTCTCTCTCTCTCTCTCTCTCTCTATCTCTATCTCTATCTCTATCTCTATCTCTCTTTGCTGCCACTTATAAGTAAGGACAAGCAGCATTTCTGTTTATGTCCCTGGGTCATTTCACTTAACATAGTTTTCTCCAAGCTCATCTATGTTGCTGCAAACAGCAGAATTTCATTCTTTTTAATGAATGAGTAGTATTCCCTGGTGTATATATACCACATTTTCTTTATCCAGTCATCCATAAATGGACCTTTAGGTTGGTTCCATATCTTGGCTATTGTAAATAGAGCTGCAATGAACATGGGAGTACAGGTATCCCTTCAACATGATGATTTCCATTCCTTTGGGTATATACACAGAAGTGGGATAGCTGGATCATATGGTAGCTTTATCTGTAGTTTTGAAGAAACCTCCATACTATTTTCCATAATGGCTACCCCAATATGCAGTCCCACCAACTGGGTAGAAGTGTTCCCCTTTCTCCACATTCTTGTACAAAAGTGTAGCACACACAATTATGTACATTACATAATACTTGGTAATGATAATAAAGACTATATTAATGATTTATGTATATATTTTTGTTGTTATTTTAGAGTGTACTAATTATAAAAGAAAAAGTTTTCTGTAAAATAGTATGCCCTGTTATGCTAGCAGAGGCTTCATACATTTCTTGTTTACCACATATCTTGATTGCATCATTTTCTCTTGTGCTTGATTTAATCTAGTGTTATTTTGTTTATCATAGCACCTAAGTGAACAAAATCCACTGCCAATGTTGCCAGTAAGAGGCCACACTGAGTGATTGACCTGAAAACAAAACTTAAACTGAGGAGGGACTAAAATCAGTGATAGTTATTGCTTGCCAGTTAGGCATTTTCCATTCCACCATAGTCACAATCTTGGAGAACAAGAACAAAGTTATGAGATGATGTCTCTGTGTGACTGATTTTCACTTCCCTGATGCTTAGTGATATTGAGCATTTTTTCATGTGTCTGTTGGCCATTTGTATTTCCTCCTCTGAGAAATGCCTACTTAGCTCCTTTGCCCATTTTTTAATTGGGTTACTTTTTTTTTTTTTTTTACTGTTAAGTTGTTTGAGTTCCTTGTATATTCTGAATATTAATCCCTGGTTGAATACATAGTTTGCAAATATTGTCTCTCATTATGTAGGCTGTCTTTTAACTCTGTTAATAGTTTCTTTTGCTGTGTAAAAGAAGCTTTTTAGTTTGATATAATCCCATTTGTTCATTTATTGTTGTTGTTGGCTGTGCTTTGAAGGTCTTATTCATAAAGTCTTTGCCAAGTCCTACTTCCTGGAGCCTTTCCCCTAAGTTTTCCTTTAGTAATTTTATGGTTTGGGAGTCTAATATTTGTCTTTAATCCATTATGGGTTGATTTTACTATGTGGTGAGAGGTACAGGTCTAGTTTCATTCTTCTACATAGGGATGTCCAGTTTTCCCAGCATCATTTACTGAAGAGGCAACTTTTTCCCCAGTGTCTGTTCTTGTTGCTTTTGTCAAAGATCAGTTTTCTGTAAGTATGTGGATTGATTTCTTAGTTTTCTATTCTGTCCCATTGGTCTGAGTGTCTATTTTTATGCCAGTACCATGCTGTTTAAATTACTATAGCTTTGTAGTATATTTTGAAGTGAGTTCATGTTATGCTCCTGGCTGTATTTTTTTTCTCAGGGTTACATTGGCTATTTGGGGTCTTTTCTTGTCCCACATTAATGTTAGGAATTTTTCTTCTATTTCTGAGAAGAATGTCTTTTGTATTTGTATTAGCCCATTTCTGTTGCCTATAACAAAATAATTGGAACTGGGTAATTTTTAAGGAAAGAAAGTTTATTGCTTAAAGTTTCTGAGGCTGGGAAATTGAAATTCTAGGGTGAGCATCTTGGTGGTGGCAACAGTGACCCAGGGGTCTCACACAACAGAAAATGGGGGAGCAGACAGAGAAAACCTCTACCTTTGCTTTCCTTGTAAGGCTCTGAAAACCACACTCCTGACCACTATTATTAATCCACTCACTACAGCATGTTCCTACAATATAATCACCTCTTCAAGGCTCCCCCTTTCAATTACCATAATAGGATTTCCCTCCCTCAACAGTCACACTGGGGATTAAGCCTCAATGAGGTTGGGGAGGTATGCAATCTATAGTATTCTGCCTCTGACACCCAAACATTCATTTTGTCCCCAAAGTCTTAACTTGTTTCAATTCAAAAGTCCAAAGTTCAAAGTACCATCTGTGATATCGAAACAAGTTATTTACTTCCAAGACACAATGGCGGGGCAAGCAGGGGGTACATATTCCCATTCAAAAAGGGAGAAATAGACCAAATGAAAGGGGTAACAGGCCCTAATCAAGCCTGAAACCAAGCAGGGCATGCATTAAATTTCAAAGTTGAAAACTCATGTACCTGACTCCATGTTTGATGTCCTCTGCATGCTGATGTGAGGGTTGGGTCCCCAAGTCCTCAGGCAGCCCCACTTCTATGGCTTTCCTGGTCTCAGGTGATGCTTTAGCTATTGAAGGCTGGCATTGCATGCCAGTAGCTCTACAATTCTGGTGTATCCATGGTGGTCCCACTCTCACAGCTGATTGGCTTTCTCTGCTGCAACTCCAACTCCACTTTACTGCTTGGTATTACTGTAGAGAAGGATGTAGGCAGTGAATCCTCCCCCATGACAGAGCTCTTCCTGGGCCCCCAATCTTTTCCATACATTCTTTGAAATTAGGTTGGAGGCTACCAAGCCTTCATAGCTCAGCCATTTTGTAAGCCTGCAGACCTAAGATCATGTGGAGGCGGCCAAGGTGTCCACATTGTATTTTCCAAAGCTGCAGGTCCAGCCACACCTGGGGCCAATTTATCCATGGCTGGAGTAGCTGAAGCAGCTGAGGTGCTGGTGTGGGCAGGAGCTTCCCAAGGTGGCCCTGGGCAGGGCACTTCAGGCCTGTTCCCTGAAACCCCTCTGTCTCCCTAGGCCTCTGGGCCTATAATGGAAGGGTTGGCGCCAGAGGTTCTACAATGCCTTCAGGGCCCTTTTCTCCTTTTGATACTCCCTTTCTTTTGTACTAATTTTAGTGAATAGTTACTGAGCTGCACCATTGTATTTTTCTCCTGAAAATGCTTTCTTCCCCTCTACCACATGGCCAGGCTGCAAATTTTCTAAATCTTTACACTCTGCTTTTCTTTTAAATTCTATCTTTATGCCATGCCTTTGCTGGCATAACCCAGTGTAGGCTGTTACAAGTAGCCATGCACTTTCTTAATGCTTTGCTGCTTAGAAATTTCTTCCACCAAAGTCATCAAGGTCATCACCTTGAAGTTCCACATTCTATAATACAGTGAAGTTCCTTGCCAGTTTATAGCAAGGGTGATGTTTGCCCAAGGTTCCAAAATACTCCTTCTTATTTCTATCTGAGACCCCCTTAAAATGGACTTTACAGTCGATATTTCCATAAGCATTCTGTTCACTACCATTTAACCAGTCTCTCAAGCATTCTAAACTTTCCCTGGTTTTCTTATCTTCTAAACTTTCAACAGAAAGTAGACTTATTCTGCTCCTCCAAATTCTTCCAGCCTCCCCTCAACACCCAGTTCCAAAGTCACTTCCACATTTTCAAGTATTTTTTATAAACAACACCCCACTTCTCTGGTACTAATTTCCTGTATTATTCCATTTCAATTGCTTATAAAATAAATACTTGGAACTCAGGGTTTATGAAAACAAAGTTATTGCTTACAGTTTCTGAGTCCAGGAAGTCCAAAGTCCAGGAAACACATCTGGTGAGGATCTTGGTATTGGAGACAGTAACCCAGGAGTCTCACATGGAAGAAAATGGTTGAGCAGAGAAAAACTTTTCCTATTTTTTAAAGCCCTCAGAACCACGCCCCTGACCACCATTATTAATCCATTCACTGCAGCATGGACCTACAATCTAATCACCTCTTCAAGGCCCCACCTTTCAAATAACATAATAGGATTTCCCACCCTCACCAGTTACAGTGGGAATTAAGCCTCAATGAGGTCAGGGGGTCATTCAATCTATAATAGTATTTTGATGGGGATTCTGGCCATTATATAATGACAGAGAATAACAAATGCTGGCAAGGATGCAGAGAAAAAAGAACCTTCCTACACTGTTGGGAGTGTAAATTAGTGCAGCCACAATTGAAAATAGTATATAGGTTCCTCAAACAACTACAGATAGAACTACCATACAATCCAGCAAACCCACTGCTGGGTATATAGCCAAAGGAATGGAAATCATCATGTCGAGAGATACCTGCACTCCCATGTTTATTACAGCTCTATTTACGATAGCTAAGAGTTGGAACAAACCTAAATGTCCATCAATGGATGACTGGATAAGGAAAATGTGGTATATATACATGATAGAATAATACTCTGCCATAAAAAAGAATGAAATTCTGCCACTTGCAGCAACACAGAGGAACTTAGAAAAAATTACATTAAGTGAAATAAGCTAGGCAGAGAAACAGAATTACTGCATGTTCTCACTCAAAAGAGGGAGCTAAAAATATATATATAAGCAAAGAAAGAAAGATACAACAATCACACTAATTTGTTGAACTTTCAAAAGGAGAGAACAGAGCTGAGGACATCAGAGGTGGGAAGGGGGAAGGGGGGAATTAGCAAGAAATTGGTAAAGGACCACAAAAAATTACTACATTGTTTAACAATGAATATACTAATTATCCCAATTTGAGCATCAAATATTGCACATGTTTATTGATATTCAATGCTGTCCCCCACAGATTTGTATAATCAATAATGATTTAATATATAAAAAAATAAATAATAAAAATAAAAATATCTACTTAAAACAAAAAAAGAACAAAATTTTTGATGCTGTTAAAGTATTTGCTCCACTGAAGGCAAGAAGACGAACAAACATTTGAAAAGGGTGTATATCTATCTATAGAAACTTCTAATGACCTGGATTGAATACCAGAGACAGAAGTATGTCCCTCAGTGCCGTGATGATTATGGCCAATGTGGAAAGTTTGTTTGTGATATTAAAAGAAATAGCTGGCCCCAACTAAAATGTTAAATTTACTGCTAGATCTGGGTAATTTTAATGATTCAAGAATTGTATTCATTACATAATGTGAAAGTGAGTGCTGAGTCTGAGAGTGCTGATGTGAAAGCAGCTAAAAAACTTTTGAAAACTCTAGGTAAGCTGACTGTGGAGAAAAATTACTTGCCAGAACAAATCTTCAATGTTGATAAAGCCTCCCCATTCTAGATATGGATGCCTGAAAGAACTTTTATTCACAAGGAGGCCAAGATAATTACAGGTTTTAAGGCTTTTGAGGAGTGACTAACATTCTTGCTTGGGGGCCTATGCTGCAGGCTACAAATTGAAACCCTTTGTGATCTGGCACACTGAGAATCACAAGGCCTTCAAGTATATCGGTAGCACACACTGCCAGTGAACTACAGGAGCAAATAAGGAGTCATGAATGAACCAGCTCCTCCTTGAAGATGCCCTTCTGAATTGCTATGCCAAGGGAATAGAGAAGTACTGTTTGGAGAATAACACACATTTCAGGTTCTGATTATTGCTGTTAATGCTCCAGTACATTCTTCTGTTATTGGCATTCTTCATCCTAATATAAAAGTGGTATGTCTTCCTCCAAATGCCATCTCTTTGACCCAACCAATGGATCAAGGAGTTATAGCAGCTTTTAAGGCCTAGCACCTGAGGAGGACCTTAGCCCAGGCATTTGCTGCAACTCAGGAGACACTGAGAAGTCACTGATGCAATTCCAGAAAGAAAACAACATCTATGACTGCATTAAGAACCTTGCTTGGACTTGGGGTGATGTCATCAAGAAGTGTATGAATGGCATCTGCATAAAGATATTCAAGAGGTTCATCTATGACTTCAAAGGATTTTCCGAGGATGAAGAGGTTGCAAAAATTAACAAGGCGGGAGTTCAGGCTGTGTATTAGTCCGTTTCTGTTGCTTATTAAGAAGAGCCATAAAGAAAGTTCATAGTGAAGAACTTGGCAGAAGCTTTTGTAGACTTCAACAAGCTCTTTAAACAGAGTGTATACCCAGAGGAATGGAAATCATCATGTCAAAGGGATACCTGAACTCTAGCCAAGATATGGAGTCAACCTAAATGTCCATCGATGGATGATTGGATAAGGAAACTGTGGTATATATACACAATGGAGTCCTACTCTACCATAAAAAAAAATGAAATTCTCCCATTTGGAACAACATGGATGAGCCTGGAGAAACTTATGTTGAGTGAAATAAGCAAAGCACAGAGGGATAAATACCATACGTGCTCACTCATAAGTGGGAGCTAAGAGAGAAAGAAGGAAAGACCACAATGGTGCATTGGACTTGCAGAGGGAGAGAACATACTTTGGGATACAAAGTGGAGTGGGGGGGGGAGCAGGAGGGGAAGGAGTCTGGGGATAATTGGGTGGGGGACATAGGGTACAAACATAATTTCTGGTAATGGGCATGGTGCCAGTATGGATCTGGCCTTCACATCTTGGACAAAAGGGGTGACAATCAGCTTTGTTCTTCATGAATATTCGTAACCAATAAAAAAATAGAGTTAGAAATTTGGCTTAAGGCAGGTTTTTCAATGTGAGAGCTTGGTTAGGATTGTGTAAGGATTGTGATTTAACAAAGTAGGACTGATGGAAATGGAAATGTAAGGATTTTGGGTGTTTCAAAGTGTCTAAGGGAATAAACTATCTGTTGGTGCTTTCTACTGAAGAAATGATGGTTTTATGAGAAGATCCTGTAATAAACAATGAAGTGTATGGCTGTCCAAAGGTCTCCTGGAAGAGTAAAACTGTACTAACAAACAAAAAAAAAATGTTTGAAAACAGGAACCCCAAGATCAAATGTTTTTCTTTAATAAAGAGAGGATATTTGTAGTCCATTATCTGCTTACGAGAAAATCTACACAAAAAAACAAACAAAAAAAAAACCCCAAGCAAACACCATGGATACATTTCTGAAAAAAGTGACACCTTCTCAAGAAGAGCCTCAGGCAGGTGTTCAGGAGGTATTCCAGAAGAAAGCATAGGTTATTATAGGTGATGGCAGCTCCATGCATGATGACTATGAACCTATGTAGAGCTATGCTAATGTGTGCGTGTACTTGTGTCTTAGTTTTTAGCAAAAAACTATTAGAGGTAAAATAAAACTTTAAAAATAGAAAAATGTTTATAGATAAAGGATATAAAAAAATTGTACAACTATACAGTGTGTTTGTGTTTTAAGTCTTATTACAAGAGTCAAAACATGGAAAAGAAAATTAAAGTTTGTGAAGTATAAAAGTTAGTGTTAGTTAAGACTATTAGTAAAGAAAGAAAAGCTTCCCCCACCCAAAAGAAGGCAAGATCACATCTGGGGACCACAGCAGGAGCCGTGGACAGCATCCCCAACCTGATATAAGGCAGGAGTAAGTGCAGGTAATTCAGCATAAGCTGTGGTCAGCCTCCTATGACTGACAGAAGGCAGGAGCATTCCTGGGGACTGAGGCAGGAGCCATGGACAGCCCCCATCACCTGGAAGAATTAAGGAGCATGCCATACACACCACTTCCAAATGGGTAGTCCACCACAGCCACAGTGACTGACAGTGCTGCCACAAGGGTGGTTCTTCACCATGGCAATAGCCACATACAGCAGGCAGGCAGCTCATCACCCACTTGACTGCACTGACACAAGGAGAGGCACCAGAAGAGACCACAAAAAGAGGAGGAAGTCTCTTATCTCAGAGCCCAGTCCATAGTAATGCAAGAAGCACCTACTCTACCACACAACCAGACTTCAATGTAGAGATAATACATATAAGGAGGGAAAAACAGGAAAATATGACACCACCAAAGAAATATAGTAATTCTTAAGTACCAGACCCCATAGAGCAGTAAACCCATTGTAGTAGATTGAATTATGTCTCCCAAAACTCATTGACGCTTGAATTTGTCCCCAATTTTTATGTATTAGAAACATAGCCCCCACTGTGACTGTTAAGAGGGTGGGAAATCCTATTATGGTAATTGAAAGGTTGAATCTTAAAGAGGTGATTAGATTGTAGGACCATGCAGTAGTGAATGGTTTAAAGATGGTGGTCATGGGCATGGTTTTGAGAGCTTTAAAAGAGGAGAGTCTATCTTTCTCTCTCTTGCGTCCTTTGCTTCCATCATCTTGCAGTGTGAGACCCTTGGGTCACTGTTGCCACCACCAGATGGACCTTGGACTTCCCAGCCTCAGAAACTGTAAGCAATAAATTTCATTTTCTTTATGAATCATCCAGTTTCAAGTATTTTGCTATAAGTGACAGAAACAGACTAATACAGAAAATTGGTACTGAGGAGTGGGGTGTTGCCATACAGATACCTGCAAATGTGGAAGCAGCTTTGGAACTGGGTAATGGGCAAAGGCTGGAGGAATTTGGAGGAACAGGCTAGAAAAAGCCTAGATGCTAGTGAAAGCTTAGAAGACAAGAAAACCAGAGAAAGTTTTAGAGACTGGATAAATGGTGGTGACCAGAATGCTGATAGACATATGGACTATAAAGACCATTCTAAGGAGATCCCAGATAGAAATAAGAAGAAGTTTTTCAGAAACTAAGACAAAGATCACCCTTGCTGTAAACTGGAAAGGAACTTGGCTGCACTGTGTCTATGCCCTATGACTTTGAGGAAGTTGGAACTTAAAAGTTGTGAATCAGAGCATTTGGTGGAAGAAATTTCTAAGCAGCAAAACATTAAGGAAGCTGCATGGCTACTTTCAAGAGCCTACACAGAGTTAAAGCCAGAATTTAAAAGGAAAGCAGAGTGTAAAGATTTGGAAATTTTACAGCCTGGTCATGTGGTAGAGAAGCAGAGAGCATTTTCAGAAGAAATATTCAATGGTACTAAGATTAACAGAAAAGAATGGGATTACCAAGAGAAGGGGGGAAAGGCCTTGAGGGCATCACAGAAGCCTCTGGAACCAACCTGTCCATTTCAGATCCAAAGTCCTAGGGAGACAGAATGGTCTTGGAGAACAGAACTGAAGCACCATCAAAAAGCTCACTGCTCAGGACCACCTAGGAAGCTGCTTCTAGCACCAGTAACCCAGCTGTTTTGACTGCTCTAGCCTTAGCTAAATTGGCCCAGGTGTGGCTGGATCCACAGCTTTGGAAAACACAAGCCAGAAATCTTGGTGGTATCCACATGGTGTTAGGTCTGCAGGCTGGTAGAATGCCAGAACTGTGGAGGCTTGAGAGCAGCCATCCTGATTTAAAGGATGTATGGAAAAGTTTGGGGGCCCAAGAAGAGACCCGTCTCAGGGGTGGAGTCACTGCAGACAGCCTTTGCTAGAGAAATGCTGAACAGAAACGTGGGTTAGGAGTTGCATCAGAAAAACTCCATTGGTGCCATGCCTAGTGGAGCTGTAAGATAGGGATCACCATGGAGACCCCAGACCTGTGAAGCTACCAGAGTGTAATACCAGCCTGAGAGAGCTAAAGCATCACCTGAGATGAAGAAAACCATAGGAGCAGAGCTTCCTGTGGACTTCGGGACACAACTCCCACAGCAGTGTGCAGAGGAGTTCAAACACGGAGTCAAGGTACCTGATTTGCCAGCTTTAGGTTTATTGAGTGCCCTGCTGGGTTTTGGACTTGTTTGGGACCAATTACACCTTTCTTTTGGCCTATTTCTTCCTTTTGGAATGGGCACATGTACCCTATGTTTGTCCCACTGTTGTATCCTGGAAGTAGATAATTGGTTTGATTTCACAGATGGGATTTTGAACTTTGGACTTTTGAGTCAAAACAAGTTAAGACTTTGGGAATGAAATGAATGTATTTGTATGTGGTAAGACATGAATGTTAGGAGCCAGGGGCAGAATGTAGTGGATTGAATCATGTGCCCCCAAAACTCATTGAAGCTTAAATTTGTCCCCCAAGTTTTATGTATTAGAAACTTAGCCCCCACTTTGACTGTTAAGAAGATGGGGAATCCTGTTATGGTAATTGAAAAGTGGAGGCTTGAAGAGGTGATTGGATTGTAGGACCATGCTGTAGTGTATGGATTAAAAATAGTGGTCAGGGGCATGGTTCTGAGGGCTTTAAAACAGGAGAGTCTGTCTTTCTCTCTCTCATTCTGTCTCTGCTTCCACCATCTTACAATGTGAGACCCCTGAGTCACTGTCACCAACAACAGATGGACATTGGATTTCCCAGCCTCAGAATCTGTAAGCAATAAATTTCATTTTCTTTATAAATCACCCAGTTCAAGTATTTTGTTATAAGCGACAGGAACAGACTATTACACCCTTGAAATGACAGAAAAAGAATTATAAGCAACGATCTTAAGAAAACTCAATGATATACAAGAAGACTCATTTAAACAACACAATAAAATGAGAAAATTTTTCCCAGATATGGAGGACATTTGCAAAGAGATTAATGTCATTAGAAAAAATGTAGCAGAACTCCTGGAGCAGAAAGATTCATTCTACAAAATAATAAACACACCCTAGAAATTAAGAAGCAGGTTAGAGGAAGCAGAAGACAGTATATCTGAGAAAGGGAAATATCACATGTTCTCACTTATTTGTGGGAGCTAAAAATAAATAAATAAATAAATACACAAATAAACTGGGGGGAGGGAAGAAGACACAACAATTACAATTCCTTGAAGTTGATATGACAAGCAAACAGATATGAGGTTGCTGGGAGGGGGAGAGGAAGAAGGGAGGTTTCTGTAATAGGCAACAATAATCAACCACAGTGTATATTGACAAAATAAAATTAAATTAAAAAAACATATTATTATAAATTAAAACTACTTGTAAAAAAAAGAAAGATAGTCTTTTCAAAATAACCAAGGATCAAAAGAAAAAAAGAAAATAGGAATTTTTAAAAAGGTGAAAATCTAACAGAGTTATCAGACAACTTTAAATGCATGATCATCCCAATCACTGGTATTCCAGAAGAGGAGGAGAAAGGAAAAAGCATCAAAAAACTATTCAAAGAAATGAAAACAGAAAACTTCCCAGTTATACAGAGAAAAACGGACCTTCAGATCTAAGTGTCTCAAAGATCTCTGAACAGATTCAATCCAAAAAGATCCTCTTCAAAATACATTACAGTAAAACTGGCAAAGCTCAAAGACACAGAGAAAATACTAAAAGAAGCAAAAGCATGAAATCACTTATAAGGGAGCACCTATCAGACTAACAGCAGACTTCTCAACTGAAACTCTGCAGGTGGGAAGAAAGTTAGATGGCATATTCAAAATACTAAAAAAGAAA
Organism: Galeopterus variegatus; assembly: GCF_000696425.1. Taxonomy (NCBI): domain Eukaryota; kingdom Metazoa; phylum Chordata; class Mammalia; order Dermoptera; family Cynocephalidae; genus Galeopterus; species Galeopterus variegatus. The sequence continues at coordinate 144,151 of NW_007727503.1, forward strand.
ATCCACCTGTCAAGAATACTATACCCGGCAAGGCAAACCTTCAGAAATGAGGGAGAAATAGTGTATTTCCCAGTAAAACAAAAATGACAGGAATTAATCACCACATGAACAAGCCTGCAAGAAATCCTCAAGGGCATCTTGCATCTGGAATCTGAAAAGCAATAATCACTACAATGAATTCACAAGTAAGAAAAAACCTACTAGTAAAACACAAATGCAAATGGGAAACATAAATGACACTAAATATTACCACCCTAAGAAAACGTCCCACAAACATTGATGATCAGTAATCAGAGAAGAAAGGAACAAATAATACTTTAAAAATCTGAACATAAAGCTGTAATGCCAGGAATAAGACAATACCTCTCAATAACACCTTTAAATGTAAATGGATTAAACTCTCCCACAAAATACACAGACTGATGGATTGGACTAAAAAGTACAACCCAACTACATGCTGTCTTCAAAAGACTCATCTCCCTGGCAAAGACATGCACAGACTAATAGTGAAAGGATAGAAAAAGATATAACACCCAAATGGAAAGCAAAAAAAAAGCAGGAATAGCTATTCTTACATCAGACAAGATAGAATTCAAACCAAAAACCATAAAAAGAGACAAAGAAGGTCACCACATAATGATTAAGGGATCTATCCACCAGGAAGACATAACAATCATAAATATATAAGCAACCAACACTGGAACATCCAGGTATATTAAGCAAACATTGTTAGAGCTAAAGAAAGAGACAGATCCCAATAGGATAATAGTGGGGGATCCGAACATCCCTCTTTCATAATTGATAGACCATCCAGGTAAAAATTCAACAGAGAGGGCTGGCCCCGTGGTGCACTTGGGAGAGTGTGGCACTTGGGAGCACAGCAGTGCTCCCACCGTGGGTTCGGATCCTATATAGGGATGACCGGTGTGCTCACTGGCTGAGCACAGTGCGGGCAACACCAAGCCAAGGGTTGCGATCCCCTTACAGGCACACACACAAAAAAAAAAAGACAAAAAAAATTCAACAGAGAAAAAGAGAATTTGAACTACACATTAGACTAATTGGACCTGGCAGATACCTACTGGACATTTCACCCAACAACTACAGAATATAAGTTCTTCTCATCAGCACACAGAACATTCTCCAAGATAGAACACATATTAGGCCACAAATCAAGTCTCATTAAATTTAAAAAATAAAAATCATCTCTACCATCTTTTCAGAACACAAAGAATTGAAACTAGAAATTAATAAGAAGTCAAAGTCAGTACTCTATACAAATACATGGATATTAAACAACAGGCTCTTGGATGAACTATAAGTCAAAGAAGAAATAAAACAGAAAATCAAAAAATTTGTAGAAAATGTTGAAAAGAAAGACACATCATAACAAAATCTGTGGGATACTGTAAAAGCAGTACCAGGAAGGAAGTTTATAGCAATACAAGCTTGCATCAAAAAGACAGAAAGATTTTAAGTAAACTGCCTAACCCTGAACCTAAAAGAACTAGAAGAATAAGAACAGTCCAAAACGTTATTAGATGTAAATAAATAATTAATCTTAATCAGATCAAAAATAAATGATACAGAGTCTCAAAAAAGGATACAAAAGATCAATGAAACAAAAAGTTTTCTGAGAAGATAAATAAAATGTACAAACCATTAGCTAGGGTAACAAAAAAAATATATTGAGAATACCCAATTAAAAATGAAAAATAAGAAATTATGACTGACACCACAGAAATACAAAGAATGATTATGGACTATTACAAACAACGGTATGCCAACAAATATAAAAACCTGGAGGTAATGGATACATTTCTAGACACATAAAAATTACCCAGACTAAAACAAGAAGACATAGAAAACCTGAACAGATCAATAACAAGCAACAAGATTGAAGCAGTAATCAGCAGTCTCCTAACAAATAAAAGCGAAGGAATGGATGGCTTTACTATTTAAATCTACCAAGACTTTAAAGAGGATATAATACCAGTTATCGTCAAACTATTCCAAAAATTGAAACAGAGGCCATTCACCCAAATTCATTCTATGAGTCCAGCATCTATTTGATACACAAAACAAAGATATAATAAAAAAGGAAACTACAGAACAATATTTCTGATGAACAAAGACACAAAAATCCTCTACAAAATACTAGCAATCAGACTACAGTAACACATCAAAAAAATGATAACCATGATCAAGTGGAATTCACACCAGAGATGCAAAGATGGTTCAACATACACAAGTCAATAAATGTGAAGCAACACATAAACAAAATTAAGGAAAAAAAACATATGGTTATCTCGATGGAGATAAAGTATTTGACAAAATTCAACATTGCTTCCTGGTAAAGATTCATAGAAAATTAGGTATAGAAGGAAAGTATCTCAATGCCATAAATACTATCAATGGCAAGCTCACCGACAAATCCTCCTGAATAGGGAAAAACTGAAAGCTTTTCCCTTAAGAGCAGGAACAAGACAAGTATGCCCACTGTCACCACTCCTATTTCACATATTACTGGAGGTACTAGCCAGAGCTATCATGCAAGAAAAAGAAATAAAAGCCATCCACATTGGAAAAGACAAAGTCACACTGTCCCTATTTGCAGATGACATAATCTTATGCATAGAAAAACTAAAGGTTCTATCAAAAAACACTTCAATCTTATTAATAGTTTCAGTAAGGTTGCAGGATACAAAATCAATGCCCAAATGTCAGTTGTGATTCCATTCTGTAATAATGAACTAATAGAGAAATCAAGAAAGTAAGCCCATTTATAATAGCCACCAAAAAAAAAAGAAAGAAAGAAAGAAAGAAAAACCTAAGAATCAATTTATCCAAAGAGGTGAATGATCTCTACAATGAGAACTATAAATCACTATAGAAAAACATTAAGAAAGACATAAAACGATGAAAATACATTCCATCTTCTTGGATTGGAAGAATTAATATCAGAAAAATGTTCATACTACCCAAAGCAATCTATAGATTCAATGCAATCCCATTTAAATACCAATGACATTCTTTACAGAAATAGAAAAAAACAATCTTAACAATCATATGGAACAACAAAAAACCCTAAATAGCCAAAGCAATCTTGACCAAAAATAAATTAATTAATTAAGTTGGAGGCATAACATGAACAAGACTTCAAATTATATTACAAATCTATAGTAACCAAAACAGCATTGTTTTGGCATAAATATAAACACTCGGACCCCTGGAACAGACTAGAAAACCCAGATATCAACCCACAGACTTTCAGCTGGTTGATATTTGAAAGGCAACAAAAGCATACTTTGGGGAAAAGCCTGCCTCTTCAACAAATGGTGCTGGGAAAACTGGGTATGCATGTGCCGAAGAATAAAACTAGACCTGCCCCTCTCACCATATACCAAAATCAATTCAAGATGGAACAAAGATTTAATTATAGGATCTGAAAGTGTATAACTACTAAGAAAAAATATAGGAAAAACAATTAAGAAAGTAGGACTGGGCAAAGTCTCTTTGAACCAGAGCACCAAAACACAAGTAACAAAATAAAGAAAATAAATAAATGGGATTATGCCAAATTAAAAATCTTCTGCAGAGCAAAAGAAAGAGTAAAAAAATTGAAATGACAACCTATAGTATGGTAACAAATATTTACGAACTAAACATATGACAAGGGATTAATATACAGAACATATGAAGGACTCAAACAACTACACAGTAAAAACAAACAAACAATCAAAACAATTAAAAAATGGGCAAAGCCCTAGCTCGAGTAGGCTAGCCCATGGACTGACCTTGTGGGCATCCCACTTGAGCACCACTCCTTCTCTCTAGCACCAAATTCTGTTTCCAATCTACACTTGCCATGAGCCCCAGAGAAGACCTACCCACTGACTATCAACATGGGTGCCTAGGTTAGCTCTATTCCCACACCCTAGCACCAACTTCAGTCACTGGACAATGCCCACCCCCAGCCCCAGAAAAGGCCCACCCACTGACCAAGAAGGAACCATGGCAGCCCATCGCATACTCAATTGCATTGATATAAGAAAAGTCCCAGCACAGCCAATGAAAAGACAAGGAATTCATTCCCCTCATAGCTCACTCCAAAGAAATAAAAGAAAGAAGTGTTCTATCAGATGAACAAACATCAATGAAAAAATACTAGAACTACAAATAAACAAGAAGATATGAAACCACCAAAGGAAAATTTTAATTCTTAAGTACCATGCTCCGTAGAGCAGGAAAACCTTGAGATGTCTGAAAAAGAATTCCAAGCACTGATCTTAAGAAAACTCAAAGAGATAAGAGAAGAATCAATTAGAGAACACAATGAAACAACTATAAATATCCAGGATATGAAGGAGGAAATTTACAAAGATATAAATACCTTAAAAAAGAATGTAACAGAACTCCAAGAAATGAAGGATTTACTCAATAAAATAAAACAGAACTGAAAGCTTGACCAGCAGGCTAGAGCAAACAGAAGAATTTCTGGCCTTGAAGATAGTCTTTTTGAAATAACCCAGGTTAAGAAAAAATGGAAAAATAATTTTAAGAAATGAAGAAAATCTAAGAAAGGTAGAAGACAACCTCAAGTGCACAAACATCCAAATAATGGGTATTCCAGAAGGGGAGGAGAAAAGAAAAATAATTGAAAACTTGTTCACGGAAGTAATAACAGAGAACATCCCAGGTTTAGGGAGAGATGCAAGAAGCCCAATGATCCCCAAACAGATTTAATCCAAAAAGATCTCCAAGGCACATCGTAGTCAAACTGGCAAAACTCAAAGACAGAGAATTCTAAAAGCAGCAGAGAAAAGTGTCAAGTCACCTATAATTGAGCTCCCATCATATTAACAGCAGACTTCTTAAAGCCAGAAAGAAATGGGATGATGTATTCAATTCAAAAGAGTAAAAGATAAAAATTTCAGTCCAAAAAATCGATACCTAACATGGTTATCCCTCAGAAATGAGGGAAAAATAGTGTATTTTCCTGAGAAACAATAATTATGGTAGTTCACTACCACACAACTAGCCCTGTAAAAAACACTCAAATGAGCCTCCATCCAGAATCTGAAAAACAATAATCATTATCAGAGATTTACAAGAAAGAGCAAAACCTGTCATTAAAACCAAAATGCAAATGAGGAAGAGAAAGAAGCTAAATCACATCACCTCAAAAATCCCACAAACATCAAAGATGAAAAGTAAAAGAGGGAAAAGGGGACAAATGATATTTAAAACACCTAAACCAAAAGCAAAATAATGGCAGAAGTAAAGCAATATCTCTCAGTAACAGTGCTAAATGTAAATGGATTAAACTCACTATTCAAAAGACACAGACTGACTGATTGGAATAAAAAGCAAGACACAACTCTATGCTCTCTTCAACAGACTCACCTCAAATTTAAAGACACACACAGAATAAAAGTGTTGGGATGGAAGAAAATATACCATGCAAATGGAAACCAGAAACAAGCAGGAGTAGCTATTATTATATTTGATAAAATAGACTTCAAACCAAAAACCTTAAAACATGACAAAGAAAGCCATTATATAATGATAAAGGAATCTATCCTGTTAAAAGACATAATCATAAGTATGTAAGCACCCAACATGGTAGCAACTACAGATGTACAGCAAACACTCTTAGACCTAAAGAAAGTGATAGAACTCAATATGATAAGAGATAAGGACCTGAACATCTCACTCTCAGCATTGGACAGATCTTCATTCATCACATCCACAAAGAAACACATGACTTAAACTACACTTTAGACCAAGTGGACCTGGCAGACATCTTCAAAACATTTCATTGAACAACTACAGAATAAACATTCTTCTCATCATCACATGGAACATTCTCTAGGAAGACCACATTTTAGGTCACAAATCAAGTCTCAGTAAACTTAAAAAAAAATGAAATCATTCCAATTACCCTTTTGTCCACAATGTACTAGAACTGGAAATCAATAACAAGCAAAATTCTGGAAACTGCTAAAGTGTGTGGAAACTGAACAAAAGACTCCTGAATGACCTATGGGTCCAAGAAGAAATTAAACAGGAAATCAGAAAATTTCTGGAAACTAATGAAAATAAAGATAAATCATACAAAAACTGTGGGATACTGCAAAAGCAGTAGTGAGAGGGAAGTTTATTCCAATAAAAGCTTACATCAAAAGAATGGAAAGACTTCAAATAAATGACCTAACACTACACCTCAAAGAACTAGAAAAACAACAATCCAATCCTACTACTAGTAGATGAAAATAAATAATTAAGATCAGGGCAGAACCAAATGAAATAGAGACCCCCAAAATGATACAAAAGATCAATGAAACAAAAAGATGATTTTTTAGAAGTTAAATAAAATATACAAACCATTAGCTAGATTAACATAAAAAATAGAGAATATCCAAGTAATGAAAATCAGAAATGAAAATGGAGACATTACAACCAACAGCACAGAAATATGAAAAACTATCAGAGATTATTATAACCAAATCAACACCAACAAATATGAAAACCTATAGGGAATGGATAAATTTCTGGACAAATACAAACTTCCAAGACTGAACCAAGAAGAAGTAGAAAACCTGAACAGAATGATAACAAGCAAATAGATTGAATCAGAAATCTTCCAACAAAGAAAAGCTCAGACTGGATGCCTTTACAGGTGAATTTTATCAAACTTTTGAACAAGAATTAAAACCATTTCTCTTCAAACTTTTCCCAAAAATTAAAACAGAATTCTTTCTCCCAAACACATTCTATGAGGACAGTATCAGCCTGATAACAAAACCAGATAAAGATACAAGCAAAAGGAATATTTCAGGCCTGTATCCTTGATGAACATATGTGCAACAATTATCAAGAAAATATTAGCAATCAGAATACAGCAACACATCAAAAAAAATTATACACCATGATCAAATGGGATTCATCTTAGGTATTCAAGGATGCTTCAACACACAGAAGTCAATAAATGTGATACACCACATCAACAAAGTCAAGGAGAAAAAACACATGATTATCACAATAGATGCATCAAAAGCATTTGACAAAATTCAACATCCATTCATGATAAAGATACTCAGCAAATTAGGCATAAAAGGAAATTATCTCAACACATTAAAAGCCATTTATGACAAACCAATTGTAAATATTCTCCTAAATGGGGAGAAGTTGAAAGCTTTTCACTTAAGATCAGGAACAAAACAAAGATGCCCTCTCTAACCACTCCTATTTAACATAGTATTGGAAGTACTATCCAGAGCAATTAGGCAAGAAAGAAATAAATGGCATCCACACTGGAAAGGACCAAGGCAAACTATTCCTGTGTGCAGACAACATGATGTTATATATACAAAAACCTATAGACTCTACTAAAAAACTCTTAGAGCTCATTAACAATTTCAGTAATGTTGCAGGATACAAAATTAACACCAAAAAATCAGTAGCATTCTTATACTCCAGTAATGAACTAGCAGAAAAAGAAATCAAGATAGCAAGCTCATTTACAATAGTCACCAAAAAAATAAAATACTTAGGAATCAATTTAACCAAGGATGTGATAGATCCCTACAATAGAACTACAAAGCACTGTTGAAAGAAATTAAAGAGGACACAAAATGATGAAGAGACATATCACACTCTTGAATGGGAAGAATTAGCATTGTGAAAATGTCTATTCTGCCCAAATCAATCTACAGATTCAATGCAATCCCTATCAAAATACAAAAGACATACTTCACAAAAATGGGGGAAAAAAAACAATCTTAACATTCATATGGAACAACAAAAGTTTCTGAATAGACAAAGCAAATCTGAACAAAAATAATAGTAATAATAAAGCTGGAGGCATAATACTAACCGACTTCATATTATATTACAAAAGTATTGTAACCAAAACTTCTTGGTACTGCCACAAAAACAGACAATCAGATAGATCAATGGAACAGAATACAACACCTGGCAATCAACCCACATACTTAGAGCCAACTGATCTTTGACAAAGGCAACAAGAATATATATTGGGGATAGATTACCTCTTCAAGAAATGGTGCTGGGAAAATCGGACTTCAATATACAGAAGAATAAAGCTGCACCTGTACCTCTCACCATATACCAAAATCAACTCAAAATGGATTAAAGATTTAAATATGAGATCCAAAACCATAAAATTACTTAAAGTAAACATAAGGGAAACCACTTCAGTATTGTGTTGCATTGCTTTGCCCTGCATGGATTTGTCATCCCACTTCCCCTGGGTGACGGAGATGCAAAGGATTACTCAAAGCCCATCTCTACTGAGCAGTGAGAGGCCCCAAAGTGGTTAACCTTCTGGAACACTCAAGAGAGAGGCTTTCCTTCCTTGGGAAATTAACATCGAATTGGGGTTCTCCTCCTGCATTTATTTTCCAGACCAGGAAGTTACAGGAGGAGAACATAGGTGGGGTTATAGTTTAACAGTACAGGCTGGTAACTTTCAGTGAAACAAGCCAGATGACATTCCAGTAAGGCAATTAAGTGGTCCTATCCACAACAGTTTGATCTTAGCAAACATCCCTTCTTAACCGTAATTTCTCTGCATCTTTACATAACTAACAATCAATAACTAGTCTGTCTTTGAAGCAGCAACTGGCTGTGCCACAATCCTTATCTTGCAACAGAGACTTATAGCCTGAAGGAAATTTCCTGTCCTTGCAAAGTCAATATTTGAAACTGCAAGGCTTTGGAAAACCAGGCCCTGTGAAGTACATATGCATTTTAGTATATTCCACATCTCCCCCATTTTATTTATTTAAAAGGAAAAGCAAAAGCTATAGATCAGATTGGCATACTTAAGACAAAAAGCATTTTGTTAAAGCAAAGTTAGTATCAATTAGCATGGCAAGTCCTTTAACTTACTTCAGGTGAGTACTGGTGATGTCATCATCTCAGGGCGACTGCAGCTGGCATCACTCCACGTGCTGTGAATTGGGTGTAATTAGCACTTGTTTAAACTCTGGAATGGTCAGTAAAATAGTTGATTCTGAATTCAGAGTGTTTAATGTTAAAACTGTCCAGGACATTACTGCTTTCAAAGCATCTAGTCTTATGTAAAATTTGATCAATTACAAGTCTTTTGTTTAAGAATAGGATGTTTCATACAAGTTATAAACACCCTCTTTAAGGTCAGGAAAATTTAGAGAACTGCTTTTGTAGAGAAGACATTATTTCCCCCTTTATGATCAAGGCATACCTCATAAAAGCATTGATGATCAGTATCTCTATTGAAAAGGTCTTACTTTTTGCTGCATAAATCTCTTTGTGTTGGGAAGGCTCTTTACCAGCTGATGATAGACAGAAGCATCTCAGCTCACTTTCTATCAGTGATCTGTCCCATGTTGCTGGGAATGCTGTTTCCCAGGTTGTGTTTTGTCCCATGTTTGGGGGGAACGATGAACATCAGGATGAAGCAGCAGTTTGGGACAATTTTTTTGGCAAGTATAAAAAAGGGATCAGTAACATGGAAATGAGACATGCTATCTTATATCCAAAGTTTAAATTCTATCCTGTTACAAAGAGAGAGTTAATTTTCATGGAACATATAAAAATAGCCACATTGCCATAATAATTATAAAAATACTTAAAGCTACTAACTTTGGGAGGAATCAAATAAGGAGAAAACAAATGCTTTTATGTCTGCTTTAAATGACATTTTACCAAAATCTTGTTAGTTATAGATAGCTGAAGAGAGAGGGAAAGCTTTCCTACATTTGGAAAACATTAGGAGAACCAGCAGTGTTTTAAAATAAGGAAATTGTAAAAACCCATGATTTTTTTAAACTAGTTTACCAATTAACTTTTGTCATTTTGACCTTTGTGAACAATTTGATAAACCCATCAGTTTCTTCATAAGAATTTTGGAACTTCAGTTTAAAGCTATGAACTCAAAGTGTGTTGGTAAACTGTACCTATCAGAGATTTTTCATGAAATATCTGAAGACATAACATTTTAAAATTATATCAATATTTTAGGGGCCGGCCCGGTGGCGCACTGCTACAGTTGGCTGCTTGGGAAGCATGGCAGCGCTCCCGCCGAGGGTTCGGATCCCACATACAGACCGGTTCCCGCTCACTGGCTGAGCGAGGAGCGGGCGCGACACTGAGGGTTGCGATCCGTTGCCGGTCACGAAAAAAGAGACAAAAAGACAAAAAAAAAAAAAAAAATTTTTAGTTATAAAAATAACTCAACACCATAACAGTATAAACAGGCACACGATGAATAATGATTGACTCTCTCCCATGCAGACCTATATCAATATTTTAAAATTATATCAACATTTTAAAATTTATATCGAGATGCAGATATTTAAGAACCTTATAAGATTTTGGAACATATATCCATAACACCTTCGGTGCTGACAATTTGCTTTCTCATCTAGTTTAATTTATTAAATAAGCCAATTAGTTATGATAAAGCTTTTATATATTCTTTGACAAATGCCAGGGCCCTTGGAATTCCTCAAAGTTATTTTAAAGTTTCAGAATTTAGTGTTGGAAAGCTGTGTTAAATAATAAAAAGCTTAAAACATTTAGTTAAATAAAAATCACAAATTACTACAAATAATAAAACCAAGGTGACAAAAGGTTTTAAAGGCAGAAAGCACAAGAACTTATCATGATAAAACATGAAATAAGATCCCTAGGCCAGTTATCTAAAAGACAAAGAAAAACGTTTTACAATTTTGTATTAAGAGCAATCAAGTTTTTTTATTTTTTTTTTTTAGAAAATCTGGTTGTTCCATTACAGGAGAGCAAGTTCTAATCCTGTATTAGAATACTTTTGACATTAATTTTTAGAAAAACTCACATATAATTTGTTTTTAAATACAGGGTTTTGTTTTTTTTTTTTTTTACTGTAAAACCCTCTTAACAAACTTATTTACATAAACCATTATCACGACTTACTCAGACATTCTGTTTTTGTCTTATACTTCCTACTTTTTAAATAGCCACTCATTTTACTCTAGGACAAAAATACACTGTACCAGGTGCTTTCTTACATAAAATTTATTTTTCTTTCTCTCCAGCTCCTCCAACCATAACCATATCCCCACATCCATAGCCTTCCTTAAATCACCTCCTTTTCACATGCTTGTTTTTTTTATCAATGTTAAATTGGCCTAATTTGTCTAAAAAATTGTATATATAAAAGGTCTTTTTTTTATTTAGGTTTTTTTTTTTTTTTTGGTTTTGGTGGGGTTTACAACTTCAAAGCTTCTAGCAAAGACAAATGCAGTCCTGTTTGATTAGTAAACCCAGGCAACGATGTGTGTTGATAAGAACATTTTTATCCATTCAGGTTAGTAAATAGGCATCGGTTTATCAGAGCAAATTATACAAAGCCCAGTTTTAGTTTTAGCTATATTTACCAAATACATATTTATGGTTTCCTAGCCAAAAACTTGGTGTATTATACCTTTATCAGTTAATGTTAATTAGGGCTTATGTGATATTTTCATAGGTTTCCTTTTACTAGCCATTTTAGGTCCCAGGTTTCCACGTGGCATTTGGAGCTATGTGGAATCCAGAGAGGCAGAGGGCAGTATTCACTATCTATATCTGAAAGATATTGCTTCTCCCCACATGGCCAGGAGGCAGAGCTGAGATAACAAGGAGACATATTGACCTAGAGACAAGTTTAGGTAATAGGTTTGAATCAAATTTTGAAAATATATTTATCAAAACTTTAGAAGATTTAAGTCACGTAAACTTGAAAAGTACACTTATTTATTTAATGAGCATGTATTAATTATAAGCCAATTTGTACCTTGCACATAAAACAATTACACAAACAGACATGAACATATAGACATAAGATACAGCTTACACATGCATATATGCAGACATAAATAACACGAACAAACGAGGATCTTATAGGTTTTGTTTAAGATGTAAAAAAAAGCTCACTAGTAAAAGGACAGCCAGGCTTAGGCTGTGTTCCTTCCAAAAGACTTACTAATGAGGCTTCACCCTGCCCCAAAGAAAGCAAAATAGCAAGTACATATTTGTAAAGCAAAGTATGCAAGCCTTTCCAAGAAGATGCAGGGAAGATTCTCTTCCTTTAGGAAGATAGCATAGAATTTTACCATAGAATTTTGCAAAGAAATACATAGATGAGAATAGAATAGAATCCAGAAGTCTGTTCAAGATGCCAGAAAATTTGAGACCGTCTGGCTAAACAGGTAGACTCCAGGTCAGTTTCTGTCTCTCAAATGAGTTACGGAGCTCAAGAGCTGAGCCACCAATCAGAGATGAAACCATTTGACTCTTGAGGTTTTTAGGAGAAGAGCAGTAAAGCCAAAAGAGGTCTGGTTGGCACTATGGCTGCTTTTCTTTATAAAACTCCAGAGTATTTAGAGAAAAAGAGTAGTACATGCAGTTAAGAAAAGAAGCACTGCTTATAAGACAGGAGAAAAGCATTGTGCAGATAAGAAAGAAAAACATCCTCAAACAATACCAACACTGTAAAGAAATATTAATTTCTTTTACTTTAGATTGTCCAATTAAAAGTTTTCTCAGTCACTGGCAATGATTAAGTTTTATCCTTTTTTGGTGACATAAAAATGTCTAAGTTTTTGTTAAGGTCTTGGATTGGTCTCAGAATGATGACATAGATTCCTAGTTGTTAGGTGGGAAGCCTTAATGAGACCCATTGCATAATTAACCAGTGACCAATTTGTTCCCAAATTTTTATGTTAAGGCTCCCTTCCTTTAGGTATCAAGGACATGGTTGTTTAATATCCACTAACAGTTTTACAAGCTGCCATTCAGTTACTTACAGCCTGCTGCTTTAAGGAGACATTGGAGTTGTAATGTATGTTCACTCTCCCCTTTCGTTAATGAATTATCCATATTTTAAAAGTAAAGAAAATGAAAAAAATATCTCCAGGGTTGAAGAGGCCTAATTGACAGCCACCTGTGATTCTTGTACTGAAATGCATTTTGTCTCCCTTATTAGGGACTCCCTTGCTGGGATGAGTGGATGTCCTATTCCTAATGCTAATGCTTGGCATGTCAGTCTCTTATCTGTGGAGAATGTCCTCACATGGGGCACCATTTTGTTGTTTTGCATTGCTTCACCCCACATGGATTTGTCACCCCACTTCCCCTGGGTGACGGAGATGCAAAGGATTACTCAAAGCCCATCTCTACTGAGCAGTGAGAGGCCCCAAAGTGGTTAACCTTCTGGAACACTCAAGAGAGAGACTTTCCTTCCTTGGGAAATTAACGTTGAATTGGGGTTCTCCTCCTGCATTTATTTTCCAGACCAGGAAATTACAGGAAGAGAACATAGGTAGGGTTATAGTTTAACAGTACAGGCTGGTAACTTTCAGTGAAACAAGCCAGATGACATTCCAGTAGACAATTAAGTGGTCCTATCAACAACAGTTTGATCTTAGCAAACATTCCTTCCGATAGCAATTCTCAGTATCTTTACATAACAATCAGTAACTAGTTTGTCTTTGAGCCAGCAACTGGCTGTGCCACAATCCTTAGCTTGCAACAGAGACTTATAGCCTGAAGGAAATTTCCTGTCCTTGCAAAGTCAATATTTGAAAGTGCAAGGCTTTGGAAAACTAGACCCTGTGAAGCACATATGCTTTTTAGTATATTCCACACTTCAGGAACTAGGTCTGTGTAAAGACTTTATGAATAAGACCCCCCAAACAAAGCAACAATAGAAAAAATAAACAAACATAACTATATAATATTAAAAAGCTTCTGCCCAGCAAAGGAAACAATTAACAGAGCAGGAAGACAATCTAAAGAATGGGAGAAAATATTTCAAACTCTACATCTGAAAAGAGATTAATGAACTCCTCTAAAAATAGTCTATTAAAAATGCAGTACATGTTTGGATTCTAAAAAATCAAGTAAAATTCTTTATTGCAATTGATTCATCATATTTGAGTATTCATCAAAATATGCCATGTTTCATGTCATTGAATTTAAACTTGTTTAATTAAGGCATTGTGAAAATCTGTGAGGTCTGCAGCCTATGCCCAGTGAGAGAAATGAAGATTTGATTTAATGCCTTCTTCAAAAGCCCATTATTGTGTGTTTTGAGAGGTAAAATGAGTGCCATGGTCATTATCAATGACGTGTAGAACTTAGAAGTTGATTAGAAATGTCTTGGTGAGGTGTTGTATTATTGATTTGGAAAGTAGAGAGACATGTGTGGCCTTTATTCGTATTTTGGGTATCCATAAGACAAGAGTTTCCCAGGGTTTATTACCTTAAAGGGGGTAATTTTCTGTAAGAAATTGTTTCCATTATATGTACATATGTATGACTAAAACTGCTTTAAAATATTAAGTCTATAAATTTTTTACTTAAGTTTATTTATGCTGTTACTATGTAAATAATGAATATGTTGTCTCCAGAACACAAAAGAAAGCCTAAATTTGTTCTATAGACATTTCTCAAAGGAAGACATACAAATGTTGGGATTTTTTTTTATAGACTTGTTTTTTAGAGCAGCTCTAGCTTTTCAGAAAAATTGAGCAAACAGTTTAAGAGTTCCCATGTACTTCCTCTTTCTCTAACCTTGGTTTCCCATGTTATTAACAGTTTGCATTCATGTGGTATATTTGTTAAAATTGATGAACCAATATTAACACTTTATTATTATTAAAGTCTATGATTTATCTTAAAGTATTTTTGGGTGTTGTACAGTTCTGAATTTTGATGATATGCCATTACAGTATCATGCAGAATAGTTTCATTGCCCTAAAAATAACCTGTGCTTCATCTATTCATTTCTCTATCATCTCCCAAACCCCAACCTATAACAAACATTGATCTTTTTATATCTTTATATATTTGCTTTATCAGAATGGTATATACTTGGAATTATACAGTATGTAGCCTTTTCAGACTGGTTTCTTGCACTCAGCAATATACATTTAAGGTTCCTCCATTTCTTTTCTGGGCTTGAGAACTCATTTACTTTTATCACTGAATAATATTCAATATTCCATTGTCTGGATGTACCACACTTTGTTAATCTATTAACCTACTGAAGAACATCTTTGTTGCTTCCAATTTTTGCCAATTATGAATAAAGTTGCTAAAACATTTTTGTGCAAGTTTTTGTGTGGATTAATTTTCAACTAGTTTGAGTGAATACCAAGAAGCATGATTGCTGGATTGTATGGAAAGACTATGCTTTGAAAGAAACTGACAATATGTCTTCTAAAGTAGCTGTAGCATTTTTCATTCCCACCAGCAACAAATCAGCGTGCTTGCATTTGGCGGTGTTCATGTTCTGAATTTTATCCACTATAGTATGTGTGCAGTAGTATCTCATTACTGTTCAATTTGCAATTCTCTAATGACATATGATGTTGATTGTCCTTTCATATGCTTATTTAATGTCTGTATACCTTCCTCAAATGAGGTGTCCATTCAGATCTTGGACCCACTTTTTAATTAGTTTGTGTGTGTGTGTGTGTGTGTGTGTGTGTGTGTGTGTGTGTGTGTTCTTATTGTTGAGTTTTAAAGGATATAAAACTTTGTATATAACTTCTTTATCTGACATGTGTTTTGCAAATTCTTTCTCCCAGTCTGTGACTTGTGTTTTTGTTATCTTAATAGTGCCTCATAGAACAGAAGTTTTTTGTTTTTTTGTTTTTTTTTTAATTTTAATGAAGCCTAACATCAGTATTTTTCATGGATCATAACTTTGCTGTTGTACTTGGGAACTGATTGCCAAACCCAGATCACCTAGATTTTCTCCTATGTTATCTTCTTGAAATTTTATAGTTTTGCATTTTACATTTAAGTCTACAAACCATTTTCAGTTAATTTTTGTAAAATGTGTAGGGTTAGTGTCTATATAACTCTTTGTAAGTGGATGTCTACTTGTTCCAGTACCATTTGTTGAAAAAAAATCCTTTCTATATTAAATTATCTTTGCTCCTTTCTCAAAAATCAGTTGACTATTGGCCCCATATTGACTATATTTGTGTGAGGCTGTTTCTGGACTGTCTATTCTGTTCCACTGATATGTCTCTTTTTCTACAATACCACATAATTTTGATTATGGTAGCTTTATAATAAGTCTCAAAATCAGGTAGTGTCAGTCCTTCTACTCTGTTGTTGTTTTTTAATATTGTATTATTCTGGAATTGTTTTAACCATGTGGGTACTTGAGGGTCAATAGCTATTTCTTGACATTGTCAGGGATGACACTGACCTCAGGTTACCAGATAATTTTCTAGAATTTAAGCATGGTGATGGGGCTTTGCACTATGTGTGGTGTCATGACCCATCCCCTTTTCGTGAGCTTCTTTGTGAGTATCTGTATGTCCTGAATGAGTTTGTCAAGTTAATCCCCTCAGAGGACAATGTCAGCAGTGTGATATCATATCTGTGCTTCTGAACAAGGTTGATGTGGTTAAAGTCTTCCCTTAAAATATTCTGTGTAATGGTAAGGCTCATGAAGTACCCTATAAGTAGCTGAATAAAGGTATTGTGTCCCTTCAGATATTAAGGCAAACTGCAGCTGAGAGATTCTTGAAATAGGTAGTGAATAGAAAATATTAGCCAAATATATAATAACAAAATATTTACCAATTGCCTTTGGATAAAACCAGTAATTTTTATAATATTGGCTATTGTTATGGGTGTCTTAATGGTAGGCCATGGCATTAAGGTTTTGGTAATCCACCACGAAGTGCCATTTATTCTCTCCAGGTTTAAGAATAGGCCAAATTCAGCAGTTAATTAGAGAAACAGTGGTAAGAATTACCCCTTACCAAATAGGTTTTGTGTAATTATCTTTAATCCTTGAAGGAGCTGTTTTAGTTTACATTGTACCATAATACACATTTTAATTGGGGATAACAGGCTCATGGGTTTCACTTTTCAAGCCAATTTGAAAATGCTAAAGACTTAATTTGATTTTAATTATTATTCATTGTCAGAGTGTGTATGCCTACTATAAAATAATTTAGGGCAATGAGTGTGTGACCATGGGGAATTCAGGCAAGGCAATAGTTCTGATGGTTAAGGTGAAGCATACCTATTTGCCCTTTATTTAACTTCAGTAACCCCCCTAAGATTATATTGGATACCACGCTTAAACATAAGAAGATCCTTGGGACTGTGTATTACTCTAATTTGAGCCCCTATATTGGTTAAGTACATGAAAGTTTCCCAATTGGTGCATTTTATCAGGTGTTAAAGTTAATTCATAACCGATGTTTTAGAGGTGAAAGTCATCAAATGCACTCATCTTTTTTTGTGGTTGTTATAAAAATTATTTTAGTTAATTTTGTGCTCCCAACTGAGTCAAATTGTGGACCTCTGTTTAAGATTTTGTTTCTTTTCCCATATCCAGGATTTCTTCCTTCTTTCTTATATTTTTTCCTTTCTTTGTGTGTGTGCATGCTATTTATGGATGTACTTTGGGATTGGGGAGTCCTCTCTGCCCTATTCATATTTTTGTTTCTTCCTCCAGGGAGACTTAAATCATATAATCAAGGTTAAGAGTTTCCCATATTGTAATGGTTGAATTAATCCCTTGGCTATGCCACCAGGGAGCCACCACTGTTTCTCCCTATAAACTTGAGGATCTAGGTCTTTTTTGTTTGTTTGTTTGGGTGAGAAAGGTGTACACGGCAGCAGTAAATATATTTTGTAAAATCCTAGTGGGCCACGTAACTTTAGGAATGCTACCTCAGCATGCCACATAGTAACTGCTGTTTCTCTTTTTCTCCTGAGTGACTACCAAATTATCTATAGAAAAGTGGCAACACCCAAATGTGATTCACAACCAATGGACACAGTATAAGAGTACTTCCACAAGCAGTAAGCAAACCAAAGTAAGATAATAAAGACCCCTGGACATGATAGTTATCATATAGACATCCTTCTCACTGCATTATTTGTTGTGAACACTCCACAGATATGGGATAAACCCTTACCAAAAATTTGGTTCAAATGTCACCATTGATGAAGCAATGTACAAACAAGAAGAATATGAAAAGTCTTATTATTCACATAATAGGTTTCCGAGGAAGAGAATGGCAGGCTCCTTAAGCAGGTCCAAAACAGCTTCAGAGAGCAAGCAAAGAAGACTGGTTTGGTGTTTTATGGTGATTACAGATTGAAACTGCAGAGAGAGTTCCTACATATGAGTAGGAATCTTCCCATAGTTTGAATCTCCAACTGTCACCAAAGGTAGGAACACTTGGGCTTTCTTATCAGCTTACCCAGATGTTGGCAGAAGGGAAAGAGGCTTAAATGCTCTTAGCAGAATGTTGTGAACTAGCAGAAAAATAAATCAAAAAGCAATGTCTTTTACAATACCTACAAAAAAAATGAAATACCTAGGAATAAATTTAACCACGAAGGTGAAAGATCTCCATAATGAGAAAAAAAAAAACTGATGAAAGAAGTGAAAGAAAATACAAAAAGTAAAAAGACAATCTATGTTCATATATTGGAAGAATTAATATTGTCAAAATAATCACACCACCAAAAACAATCTACAGATTCATTGAAATCTTTATCAAAATACCAATGACACACTTTATAAAAATAGAAAAAAGATCCACAAAAGATCCCAAATACGCAAAGCAATCCTGATTTTAAAAAAGCAGAATGCTGAGTTCATTACACTGCATGACTTCAAAGTATATTGCAAAGCTATAGTAATCAAAACAACATGGTACTGGAATAAAAACAGATACATGAACCAATGGAACAGAATAGAAAGCCCAGAAATAAATCAGTATATCTATGTCCAATAAATATTTGGCAAAGGCACCAAGACCATACATTTTGGAAAGGACAGGCTCTTCAGCAAGTGGTGCTGGGAAAACTGGATATCCATGTGCAGAGAAAATAGAACTCTGTCTCTCACCACATACCAAAATAACTCTACATGGATTAAGAAGTACATAGAAGACCTAAAACTGTAAAACTACTAGATAAAAACCTAGGAAAAACACTCCAAGACATTGATCTGGGCAAAAATTTTGTAGAGAAGACTTTTAAAGCACAGACAACAAAAGAAAAAATAGACAAACAGGATTACATCAACTAAAAAGCTTTTACACAGCAAAAGAAACAATCAACAGAGTGAAGAAACATCTAGCAGAATGGGAGAAAATATTTGCAAACTCTCCATCTGTCAAGGGATTAATATCCAGAATATACAAGAAACTTTTAAAAAACTCAACAGCAAAAAAACAAATAATCCAATTTAAAAATGGGTAGAGGAATGGAAATCATCATTTTGGTGGGGTACTTGTACCCCCATGTTTACTGCAGCATTAGTTACAATAGCCAAGAGTTGTAATCAGCCCAAATGTCCATCATTAGATGAGTGGATAAGGAAAATGTGGTATATCAACACAACGGATTACTGCTGTGCTATAAAAAAGAATGAAATGGACTTAGAAAAAAATATATTAAGTGAAATAAGCCAGAAACAGAAAGAGAAATGTCACATATTCTCACTTACTTGTGGGAGCTAAGAATAAATAAATAAATAAACAAACAAACAAACAAATAAATGGGTGGGGGCTGGAAGACACAATGATCAGAATAATTCCTTGAATTTGTCAAGATAATTGAACAGATATAATGTTGATGAGAGGGACGGGGGAACGGGAAGTGGGAAAGACAAATTGGTACAGGGACACAAAAATCAACTACATTGTACATTGATAAATTAAAAATTTTAAAAAATGTGCAAGTGACTTGAATAGACATTTTTCTAAAAAAAAAAAAAAAAAACTAAACTAAACATATAAATGGCCAACAGGCACATGTAAAAATGCTCAACATCACTAATCATCAGGAAAATGCAAATAGAAATCCCAATGAGATATTATCTCAACCCTGTTAGAATGGCTATTATAAAACACACAAAAAGTAACAGGCCACTCCCATTGTCCAGCCAAGGTGCCACCAGCTCCACCTTGTCAAGATATAGGTGTTCCTGTGTTTTACCAGGCAGGACATGTAAAAATGCTCAACATCACTAATCATCAGGAAAATGCAAATAGAAATCCCAATGAGATATTATCTCAACCCTGTTAGAATGGCTATTATAAAACACACAAAAAGTAACAGGCCACTCCCATTGTCCAGCCAAGGTGCCACCAGCTCCACCTTGTCAAGATATAGGTGTTCCTGTGTTTTACCAGGCAGGAGGAGAAAAGAAAGGGGTGAGCAAGCACAGCCTTGTGTACTCTGGAATGGGGAACTACTTGTACAGACCATGTGAAAGCCTTGAATAGGAATGACACATGTGGAACCACCAGTGAATGCAAAACTCAGGATAGCCAAATAGAATATTGAATAAAATAGCCACCCCAACCAATCCTCCAACTGGAAGAACAAGGACCCAGAAGGAGCCTCTGCCTGCAGGAAAGATGAAAGAGAAACTCCATCCAGGGTCACTCATTCAAGCTGAGGATCTTCAGTGAACTCTAGTTAATCTACTAGAGTTACAGAGAATTAGCAAGGGTGTTATCAGTTGGCCCACAGTCACCTATCTCAGCTAAAAGTGACAGGGCAACTAGACACTTCTCCCAAGAACTCATGGTCTCACCCACATCCTTAATAGCCCAACTCAGTGTCACTCACTTCAGCGAGAAGTCACTGAGTACCCATGTGCCTAGGCCATGGAGGCACTCACAAACAGCTCCAACATTGAATATATCTGAAGTAACTGTAAAGAGGCTACAGGAAGAAGTCTCTCTTTCTCAATATCCATTCTAGAGTAATAGAAGAAGCAGTGGCTCCACCTGATGACCAGACTTCAACACAGGGATACCAGAAATATGAAGAAAAAAAAATGAGGAAATATGACATCACCAAAGGAATACAATAATTCTCAAATACCATACCCCAAACAGCAAGAAACCTTTGAAGTGACTGAAAAGGAACACTGAGCAGCAACCTTAAGGAAACTCAATGAGATACAAGAAGACGCACATAGATGAAAATGAAATGAGGAAAACAATTCAGGATATTAAGGAGGGAATTTACAGATATAGGTACCTTAAATAAGAATGTAGTGGGCCGACCCCATGGCTCACTCAGGAGAGTGCAGTGCTAGGAGCGCAGCGGCACTCCCTCCTCAGGTTAGGATCCTATATATGGATGGCTGGTGCTCCCACTGGCTGAGCGCAGTGTGGGCAACACCAAGCCAGGGGTTACGATCCCCTTACCGTTCACAAAAAAAAAAAAAAAAAAAAAAAAAAAGAATGTAGTGAACTCTGGGAACTGAAGGATTCATTGAATGAAATAAAAAGCACAAGGGAGAGTTTAAGCAGCAAACTAGAGAAAGTGGAAGAAATAATTTTTGATCCCTAAAACAGTGTATTTGAAATAACCCAGGCACACACACACAAAATGTGAAAAACTAAAGAAAATCTAAAAGAGCTACCAGACAACCTTAAGGGAACAAACATCAAAATCATAGATGTTACAGAAGGGGAGGAGAAAGAAAAGTCCTTGAAAACATATTCAATGAAATAATAGTAGAAAACGTTCCAGCTATTGGGATAGATACAGTCATCCAGATCCAAGAGGCTCAAAGATCCTCAAACGATTCAATCCCAAAAATTCTCTCCAAGGCATATCACAGTCAAATTATCAAAAATCAATGACAAAGAGGGAATCCTAAAAACAGCCAGAGAAAAGTATCAAGTCACCTATAAGGGAATCCCCATCAAATTAACAGCAGATTTCTCAACAGAAACACTACAGGCCAGAAGAGAATGGGATTATATATTCAAAGTGCTAAAAGAACAAACCTGTCAGCCAAGAATAACATAGCCAGCAAGCCTAACATTCATTAATGAATGCTGTATTTCCTAGACAAACAAAAACTTTGGGGGTTCACAACCACAGGATCAGCCCTAAAAGAAATCCTCAAGGGAGTCCTGCCTTGGGAATCC
Source organism: Galeopterus variegatus (assembly GCF_000696425.1). Lineage (NCBI taxonomy): Eukaryota > Metazoa > Chordata > Mammalia > Dermoptera > Cynocephalidae > Galeopterus > Galeopterus variegatus. The sequence continues at coordinate 166,131 of NW_007727503.1, forward strand.
ACAAAATGATAATTACCTCCATGAATACAAGGAAAAAATAGCCTCTTTTAGAGCAGATATGCAAGCAATAAACTGTATGTTACCACTACAAAATACCTATGAACATTGAAGACAAACAATAAAAGGGAAAAAGGGAACAAAATATATTTAAAATAAACATATGAAAATCAAAAAAAAAATGTTAGAAGTAAGACAATACCTTTCAATAACCCTAAATATAAGTGGATTGAAGTCCCTACTCAAAAATCATAGACAGGCTGAATAGATTAAAAAACTAGATCCAACTATATGCTGCCTACAGGAAACTCACCTCACACAGACTAATAGTGAAGGGATGTGAAAAGATATACCATGCAAATGGAAACGAAAATCAAGCAGGAGTAACTATTCTTGTATGAGAAAAAATAGACTTTAAACCAAAAACTATAAAAAGAGACAAATAAGATCATTACATAATGACAATGGTTTTTATCCAGCAAAAAGATATAACAATCACAAATACATAGGTGCCCAAAATCAGAGTACTCAGATATATAAAGCAAACACTATTAGAACTAAAGAATAAGATAGACCCCAATAAAATAATAGTTGGAGACATCAACAACCCTCTGTTAACACAGAAAAGATCATCTAGGCAACAAATCAACTGAGAAACACAGGATTTAAACTACACTTTAGACCATTGTACTAGAAGAACTAGCCACAGAAATCAGACAAGAGAAACAAAGAGCATCCAAATTGGAAAATATGAAGTTAAATTGTCCCTGTTTTCAGAAAACATAATCTTATATACAGCAAAACCTAAAGACTCTAGCAAAAACCACTTACAAACTGATAAATGAATTCAGTAAAGATGCAGAATACAAAATAAATATAGAAAAATCACTAGCATTTTTCTGAAAAAAAAAAGAAATCAAGAAATTAAGCCCATTTATAATAGCTAGCAAAAACAAAATACTTAGGAATAAATTTAAACATGGAGGTGAAAAATCTCTACAATGAAAACTACAAATCACTGCTGAAGGAAATTAAAGAAGACACAAAAAGATGGAAAGACAGTCCATGGCTACAGACTAGAAGAATTAACATTGTGAAAATGTCCATACTACCCAAAGCAATCTACAGATTTAATGCAATCTCCATTAAAATGCCAATGACAGTCTTCACAGAAATAGAATTAAAAAATCCTAACATTCACATGGAACAAGAAAAGACCCTAAATAGCCACAGCAATTCTAAACAACAACAAAATAAATAAATAAAATAGTAAAGCTGGAGGCATTACACTACCTGTTTTCAAATTATACTACAAAACTATACTAATCAAAATGGCATGGTAATGGCAAAAAACCAGACACATGGACTAGTGGAACAAAATAGAAAACCCAGAAATCAATGACATGCTTACAGCCAGCTAGTATTTGAAAAAGACACCAAGAACATACAATATGGTTAGGACGGTCTGTTCAGCAAGTGTTCCTGAGAAAACTGGATATCCATCTGTACGACAGTGAAACTAGATCCCTACAACTTGTATACCAAAATCAACTCAAAATGGATTGAAGACTTAAATATAAGATGTCAAACTATAAAACTCCTAGGAGAAAACATAGGGGAAACACGGCAGAATGTAGCATCAGGCAAAGACTTTGTGAATAAGATCTCAAAAGCACAGGCAACCAAAGAAAACATAAACAAATGGGATTATATCTAACTAAAACCCTTCTGCACAGCAAAGGAAACAATCAACAGAATGAAAAGACAATGTACAGAATGGAAGAAAATATTTGCAAACTATATATTTGACAGCAGATTAATACCCCAAATATACAAGGGACTCAAACAATTTAACAGTTTTTAAAAAATCCACTTTATAAATTGACAAAGGAGCTGAACAGACATTGCTCAAAGAAAAACACACACATGGCCTGCAGGTACATGAAAAAATGCTCAGCATCACTAAGCATCAGGGAAATGCAAGTCAAAACCACATGGAGACATCATTTCACCACAGGTGATGGCAAGGATTTGGAGAAAGAGGAACGCTTATAGACTGTTGGTGTGACTGTAAATTTGTACACTTGTTACAGAAAGCAGTATGGAGCTTCCGCAAACATCTACACATAAATCTGTCATACTATCCAGCAATCACACTGCTTGGTATATACCAAAAAGAATGGAAATTATCATGCAGAAGGGACACTTGCACCCCATGGTAATTACAGCTCTATTTACAACAGCCAAGACATAGAACCAACCTAAATGCCCATTGATGGTCAAGTGGGTATAGAAAATATGGTATACATATACAATGGAATACTACTTAGCTGTAAAAAACAATGAATTTCTGCCATTTGCAGCAACATAGATGAGATTGGAGAAAATTATGTTAAGTGAAATGAACCAGGTACAGAAAGAGAAATACTTTATGTCCTCACTCATAAGTGGGAGCAAAATAAATAGATAGATAGATAGATAAGAAAGAGAGAGAGAGAGAAGGAAAGAACAATTACAATAATACATTGAATTTCAAAAGGAGAGAACAGAACTATAATTACTAAAGATGGGAAAGGGGAGGGTGAGGGGTGTTAGAAAGAAATTTATTAATGGTCACAAAGAATGATTGCATTTTGCAATGATGAATATGCTCGTTATCCTGATTTGATCATCACATATTGTACACAATATTTATATTCAACTCTGTACCCCATAAATATGTATAATCCATTGTTTCAATGAAATAAAGTAAGATACTTCACGACATGCCAAAAATAACAAAAAATAACAAATGCTGGAAAGGATAAAGGGCAACGCTTGTACTCTATAGGTGGGAATGGAAATTTCTGCAGCCATTATGAAAAACTGTATAGAGTTTTCTCAAAAAATTAAAAATAGAAACTCCATATGATCCATCAGTCCCATTGCTGTGTATTTTTCCAAAGGAAAGGAAATCAGCATACTCAAGAGGTATCTGAACTCCAATGTTTATTGCAGCACTTTTCAGAATAACCAAGCTATGGAATAAACCTAGCTCAACAATAGATGAATGGATAAAGAAAATGTGTTTATATATACACAACGTGATACTATTCAGCCATGAAAAATAATAAAATCCTATCACTTGTGGCAACATGGATGAGCTTGGAAGATGGTATATTTAGTGAAACAAGTCAGGCACAGAAAGATAAATACTGCATGTTCTCACTCATGTGAGAGCTTAAAAAAATGTTGAACTTTTAGAAGTAGATAGTAGGATTGTGGTTACCAGACGCTGGATTTGAGAGGGGTGAGGGGGATAGTGAGAAGTTGGTTAATGAACAGAAATTTACAACTAAATAGGAAAAGTAAGTTCTACTGGTGTGCAGTAGTGCTAGGCATCTATAATTAACCATGACTTACTGTGCATTCTCCAATGGCTAGAAGGGAAGAGCTCAAATATTCTCATCACAAAGAAACAACAAATTTTTGTGATGATTGATTTGCTGACTACTCTGAATTATACACATTTTATACATGTATTGAAATATAACCCTGTACCCCATGAAAATGTACAAACAATAAGTTTCAATTAAAAAATAAATAAAGCCCCTAAAAAGAAAGAAAATACAGATGCTCAATAGGAAACCTGGGTAGGAATATGATCATGAAACTTAAAAAAAATGCAAATGCATTATAAACATAAGTACAAAGAGTACTCAATATGACTAATAATAAAATAAATTACATAACATCATAAAATATTTCCCAGTAAACATCAAAAAATGGAATTAGACTTTTTATCACAATTATGTCTACCAAATATAAATTGTTATTGGTTACATATGTTGTTAATATCTTAGCCAACTGTGTACTTAGCTGTTTGTTATTTCTTTTCATGATAGTGCATTCTTAATTTTAACATAGTCAAATTTATAAACATTTTTACTTATATTCTATACTCCTGTATCTTGTTTAAGAAACATTTCATCATCCTGTGACCATAAAGATTCTTGCCTAAATTATATTCTAAATGAGTTTTGAAATTAAAATTTATCTTGGAAACTAATATAGCAATATACTTTATCTTCAAAACTGTAGCACTTTTGAGAATAAAGTAGGATTATAGTTATGATATTTCAGAATCAATGCCATGTTAGTGACTCTTTCAGACAAATGGGATGTATGGCCACCCTATCTTTAACACATTATCAGTTGGATTTTAAATATGGTTTTGCATAGGTGTCAATTTCAGTTTTCTAGATGAATACTCAATTATTCCAGCACCATTTATTGAAAAGACAATTTTTTTTTTCTTCAAGACTCTGCAGTACCATTTCATAACAATAATGCATATTTAAGTGGATTTCTTTCCAGGCTTTCTGTTCTGTTTCAATGTCTAATAGTCTATCACTGAACCATAGTAGTATTATACTAAATAATGTAACATTAAAATAAATATTTATATGTGGAAAAGCAAATTTTTCTTCTTAACAATTGTCTTGGTTATTCTTGGTCTCTTGCCTTTAGCTTGCATTTAGAATCAGATTATTTAATTCCACATAAATGCCTTTCTGTAACTTTGACTGTGATAAATTACACCTATAGATTTACTGAGAAAATTTTGACTTTTTTTATTTTTATTGAGGTGTTCTTTTTAAAAATTTTATTTTGTCAATATACAATGTGGTTGATTATTGTGGCCCATTACCGAAATTTCTCTTGCTATAGAACATCATAGGTCCTACACATCTGTAGTGGTTTGAGGAACTTGGAGCCATCAAAGAAAAATATATGACCATGAAAGGCAATAACACACAAGGGCAGGGATTGGACAAGGCTGCATGAGAGGGAAAGTCCCTCATAGCATAACACCATCCAGTGTCTTATATAAAACCTCTGGGTCGAAAATGGTTAAGGGCTACAGCAACTTGGAGTTTTATAATCACAACGCTTTTTCTAATCAATGGTCTGCAGATGTGGGGTGAAGTTCTGCAGAGTATGCAAAGCAGGCAGGCTCTAAATGACTACAAATCTGCCCTTTGGGCTATTTTTAAAATAATTGGATATGAAAAAATTAAGCGTTTGGCAACAGCAGGGGCTAATAAGTCTCAGACTGCAGTGAAGAAATAAAAAACCTAGGGGCCAATACACGGAGTCCTTTTTGGGGGGCGGGGGTGCTCATTCATATAACACATTTGTCAGATATGTGTTCATAAGTATTTGCTTTAATGCATTTTTAAAAATGTTTTGTGTTTTCTTTATTGGTTATGAATATTCATTGGGTACAAAGGAAATTGTCACCATTTGTGCCTAAGATGTAATGGCCAGATCCATACTGGCAGCAAAAGCTTCTGCACAGCAAAGGAAACAATCAGTAGAGTGAAATGACAACCTACAGAGTGGGAGAAAATTTTTGCTAACTATGCATCCAGCAAGGGATTAATACCCATAATATACAAGGAACTCAAGCAATTATACAATAATAATAAAAAAAAAATAACCCAATTTAAAAAATGGGCAAAGGAATTGAATAGACATTAAAAAAAAAAAAAAAAACATACAAATGACCAAAAGGTACATGAAAAAATGCACAACATCACTAGTCATCAGGAAAATGCAAATTTAAACCACATTGAGATATCATCTCACCACAGCTAGACTGGCTATAATAAAAAAGAATGAGAATAATAAATGCTGACGAGGATGCAGAGAGAAGGGAATGCTTCTACATTGTTGGTGGTACTGTAAATTAGTACAACCACTATGGAAAATAGTATGGATGTTTCTCAAAGAACTACAGATAGATCCTCCATATGATCCAGCAATCACACTTCTGAATATATACTCAAAGGAATGGAAATCATCAGGTCGAAGGGATACCTGTACTCCCATGTTCATCACAGCTCTGTTCACAATAGTCAAGATATGGAACCAACCTAAATGTCCATTGATGGATGATTGGATAAGGAAACTGTGGTATATATACACCATGGAATATTACTCTGCCATAAAAAGAATGAAATTCTCCCATTTGCAACAACATGGATGAGCTTGGAGAAACTTATGTTGAGTGAAATAAGCAAAGCACAGAGGGATAAATACTGTATGTACTCACTCATAAGTGGGAGCTAAGAGATGAAGAAGGAAAGAAAGGCCACAGTGGTGCATTGAACTTGCAAAGGGAGAGAACATACCTAGGGATACAAAGTGGATTGGGGAAAGGGGGATGGGGAGGGAGATCAGGGGTAACAATCACAATTTTGGTTAATGGACATACTTTAATGCTTTTATAAGTGACATCCTCTTTCAGATAACATTTTTCTAAATGCTTCTTCCCAATATAGAAAAATATAATTTATTTTTATATTGAGTTTTTATACAGTAATCTTTCTAAATTTGCTCATCAATTCTTATATTTATTTGTAGACAACTAAATTTTTTTCTATTCTAATATCAGCTAATGAAATTTATTTCTTCCTTTTGAATACTTTCTTTGCCTCATTTCACTGACATGGGCCTGCACCAAAATGGTGAATGAAAAAGTTGCCTCATTTTCATCCCACAGTGAAATTACAGTATATCATCAAAATCACATCCTAATTAGAAAGGTTTCATGTCTTTAGAGATTTTTGAAGTACTTCCTTAAATATATCTCTCATACATGTATGGTTTCATTTTTACATTTAAATATTCAATCCATTTGATATTTACTTTGATGCACAATGTCAATACTAGTTACAAATTTTTATTTCCAGATGACTACACTGATTACCTAATAATATGTATTTAAAAGTACATCTTCACATTGTTTAAGAAGCAACTTTTGTTATCTACTCAATCTCCAAATATATATGGTCCTATTTGGGTACTTTCTATTTTGTCCAGTTATCTTTTTGACTTTGCATTAATCTGGGACTAATCGGGAGACAAAAACTACTCAGTTACCTAAACTATGAAAGTTTAATATAAATAATTTTTAAACTTTGATTAAGTAGTTAGAATAAGATGTAAGAGTACTCTATTGGGTACTCTAGAGCTAAGGGAGAATACCCAAAGAAGGAAAAACTTGAAAATAAGGTCTCTTTCCTAAGACTGAGGTACATTTTTGAGAAGGTGTAGCTGTGGCCCACAGGCTGGCAAAGAAGTTTGCTTGTTATCCAGACCATAGATGGTCTGTAGCTTCTGAGAAAACAGGAAGAAGCCTTCTAGGATGCAAGAAAGCTGTAATCAACAGCCAGCATTAGGGCACACAGAAAGAGTGGGGATACCAGTGTGGGAAAGTGGCCTGCACCATATAATGTCCATGTCAAGGGGACCAGTGCATCAAAAGGGCCATGAAAGACAAACCTCCAGGAGGAAGATGACCAAAAAGACTTGAGACCCTGATGCACATGGAATGTCTGGAGAATGAGGTGTTCTTATTGAGAGAGCCACAGAATAGTGACCTTCAGGCACAGCTAGGGCTGCAAAATCATCAAGAAACCGCACATTCTGAGTTAATAGTTGGGGAAAGGCGTTATTGTTCACCATCATTGCTGTACTAGTTTATAGTCCCATCAACAGTGCAGAAGGTTCTTCTTTCTCCACATACCCACCAGCATTCATTATTTTCTGTTTTTGTTTGTTTGTTTTATAATAACCAGTCTGACTGGGTTGAGGTGATAGCATAAAGTGGTTTTGATTTTTCACTTCCCTGATGATTAGTGAAGTTGAGCATATTTTTGTATACCTGTCGGCCACTGGTGTGTCCTCCTTTGAGAAGTGTTTACTCAGCTCCTTTACCATTTTTTAATTGGATTATTTGGGTTCTCTCTGTAAAGTTGTTTGAGCTCTTTGTATATTCTAGATATTAATCCCTTGTCAGATGCATAGTTTGCAAATATTTTCTCCCAATCTGTAGGTTGTTTTTCCATTCTATTGATGGTGTCTTCTGCTGTGCAGAACCTTTTCAGTTGGATATAATTCCATTTGTTTATTTTTTCTTTTGTTTTCTGTGCTTTTGGGGTCTTATTCATAAATTTTTTTCCCAGTTCTACATCCTGAAATGTTGCTCCTATGATTTCTTCTATGAAGCTTAAAGTTTCAGGTCTTATATTTAAGTCTTTGATCCATTTTGAGTTGATTTTGGTATATGGCGAGAGGTACAGGTCAAGTTTAATTCTACTACATGTGGATATCTAGTTTTCCCAGAACCATTTATTTAAGAGGCAATCTTTTTTTCAATGTATGTCCTTGGTGCCCCTGCTGAATATCAGTTGGTTGTACATGCAAGAGTTGATTTGGGGGTTCTCTATTCTGTTCCATTGGTCCAAATGTCTGATTTTATGTCAGTACCATACTGTTTTTGTTACTAAAGATTTGTAATACAGTTTGAAGTCAGGAAGTGTAATGCCCGTGGCTTTACTTCTTTTGCTCAGGATGGCTTTGGCTATTTGGGGTCTTTTGTTGTTCCATATGAATGTTAGGATTGATTTTTTCTGTTTCTGTGAAGAATTTCATAGGTACTTTGATGGGGATCACATTGAGCCTGTAGATGACTTTGGGTAGGATGGACATTTTCACTACATTGATTCTTCCAATCCACGAACAAGGAATGTCTTTCCATCTTTTGGTGTCCTCTTTAATGTCTTTCAGTAGTGATTTTCCTTACCATTTTCAATGTTCCTCCAGCAGTATATACTGAAAAAGCTCAACACTGTGCTTATCATAAGGGAGAAATTCTTGAAGGAATTATATCCACTATTACAGGGAAGATATTAAAAGGTAAATTGGAGCTGAGAGGCAATAAATTGATAACTTGCATACTCCACACCATTGTCTACTCAGTTTCCATATGCACTCTTTTACATACATTTGAACTGATTACAACAAGAAAACAACTTTGTATTTCGGCATAATAACTATTCTTCTTACAGGTGAATAAGTTCCCTCTTCCCCCAAATAAAAAAAAAAAAAAGCAAAGATCTTAAGAGTTTTTTAATTCATCACTAGCTACATTAATTATTAAGCAAATTCTGTCACATTCCCTCTTAATATTTTGTTAGCTAGAGACTAATTTGGAAATTTAATCACCAGTAACTTATATAAAACAAAATTTGGAAAGAGTGAGAAGAAGATAAATGTTAATAAATCCAAATATACACATACATATAACAAACAGAGAAAATATGGAAAGTTTTCCTTATGTATTGAATGTTTTTCCTCAAAATTCATATGTTAAAGCCCTAACCTACTATACCACTGAATATGACTGTATTTGGAGACAGGACTTTTAAAGAAGGAAGTAAGGTCAATTGGGATCTTTAATGTGGGCCCTAATCCATCTGACCAATGTCCTTATAAGAAGAGGAAGTTTGGAGACACAGAGTGAAACACCAGGTATGTGCATTCACAGAAGGACGGCCATGGGAAGACACAGTGAGAAGGTGAACATCTGCAATTCAAGAAGAGAAGCCTCAGGAGAAACTAAACCTTGATCTTGAATTATAACATCCAGAACTGTGAGAAAATAAAGTTTTGTTGTTTAAGCTGCACAATTTGTGACATTTCAATACAACAATCTTAGCAGACTAAGACAAAATGGAAGCCAAAATAAAATGTAGTAATATTCTTAAAGAGCTGAAAGAAAATAACTGCCAACCTAAAATTACATACCTATTGAAAATATTGTTCAAAACTGAAGGCAAACTAAAGGTATTTGCAGACCAAAACCACATATATATTACCATCAGATGACCCACACAAAAAGAAATATTAACTGAAATTTTTCGGACAACATGCAGATTATTCCAGACAGAAATAGAAATACCCAAAAGAATGTAAAAGGAAGTAATAAAGATGAGGCCAAAACAAAATGAATATCTCAATAATAATAATGTCTTATAGTTTTAAAGATATATTTAAAATTAAAATCAATAAGTTAACAAAAATGTAGGTAGACTGAATGTCGTTAAATGTTCTAAATTCTTAGTGTTGTCTGGAACATGGCAAAAAATATGATTTATGTCACATTTCAATCAAAATTATACATTTTGGAGATCCAATCGAGATGTTAGAATAGACAGTCTGCAGCGTCACTCCAATTTACAACTATAAAAATGTAACATGAGGCAAGCTGGGGCCGCTGGAGCTCAGGGGAAGAGGAGGAGAGACCTACGGAGTTCATGAAGTTGGGAGAAACTACGATGAGAGAAACAAAAAGCTGCTCTGAGCATTTCGGGCCACAGCTGCTTTAAGGCTCGAGCTGATGAGCACATGGAGCAGAAGCAGGCAGAAGCCACAGTTGTGCCCTTCAGATGGAGTTACTTGGAGGCAGCAAGAGAGAAAAGAGGGCCTTGGTGGCCCCAAGGACAGCAAGACTGCTAATAGAGTTCACGTGGACCCACGGAGGAGGAAGGAGCCAGAAGAACTGTTAAGAGGGAGCCAATCAGAGGCTGGTGAGTCATCACAAGGGACAGGCACAGGGTTTGTCCCATGGGAAGTGTTTGCAGCAGAGGCGGTGGGAGAGACATGCCAACAAGGGGAACACTGGGACACAGCAAGGACAGCTGATCTGCCCACCAATCAGCACAGGATCACTCACAGGAGACTGGTCAGGAATGCAGAATTGCATGGGGTGCAGTTTGATGAAAATCTAAGACCCAGATCAGAGATTCTACAGAACACAGATCCACCAGATCTCAGGAGAGCCGGAAGTACCTATAAGGTCAACCATTAATCCCTGAGCGGCACAAAAAGCATTCCCTAGGGAAACAGCAGCAAAGCAGCAATTTAAACAACCACACACTCAGGTACTGGTTCCCACAGGAAGATCCCTCATGTTAGAATCAAAGGACAAAAAATTAGTTCTGGCCCAGGCACACCACCAGCACCTTGGGGCCTGCCTGGGAACTGGAGGCTTGGATATGGGGACCGGACCCCACTCCCACTTCTGGGCAAACTGCACCAGTGCCTCGGGGTCAGCCTAGGGACCTGAAGCATGGAAAAGGGGACTGGACCCCCCTCCCACAACCAGGCACACCATGCCAGGACCTTGGGGCCTTCCCAGGGACCTGGGGTATGGAGTTGGTGACCAGACCACCCTCCCACAACCAGGCACAACATGCCATCACCTCGAAGCCCACCCGGGGACCCAAGGTATGGAGCCAGGAACCAGACACTCCTCCCACAACAAGGCACACCACGCCAATACCTTGGGGCCCACCCAGGGACCCGAGGCAAGGAAAAGGGGAATGGACCTCTCTCCCACACCCAGGCATACTGAGCCAGTTCTTCAGGGCCCACCTGGGGACCTGAGGCATGGAGAAGGGGACTGGACCTCTCTCCCACAACCAGGTACACCAAGCCAGCGCCTGGGGGCCCGCCCACAGTCCCAGGGCATCGAGAAGGGGACTGGACCACCCTCCCACAACCAAGCACACCATGTCAGCACCTCAGAGCCCTCCCAGAGACCCAGGGCATGCAGAAGGGGACCGGACCTCGCTCCCACAACCAGGCACATGATGCCAGGACCTTGGGGCCCACCCAGGGACCTGAGACAAGGAGAAGGGGACTGGACCTGTCTCCCACAACCAGGGACACCGTGCCAGCACCTCAGGGCCCGCCTGGCCCAGAGGCATACAGAAGGGGAATGGACCTTCCTTCCACTTCAGGCACAAAACGCCAGCACCTCGGGGCCCACCTGGGTACCAGAGGCATGGAGAAGGGGACCAAACACACCCCACAACCAGGCATGCCACCAGTGCCAAGGAGCATGCCAAAAACAGCACCTCCACATGGGTGGCCCACCACAGCCACCACAATAACTATGGCTGCTGCAAAAGCGTCTAGATGCCACAGCCACCACGCACTTGGTCTGCCAACCTCTGTAGTGTATTCACACAAGAAGAGTCACCAGCAGAGACAAAGAAAAGAAGAGGATGTCTCTCTCCAGAAAACCCATTTCAGAGTGACAGAAGCATCTGCTGGATGATAATATTGGGGGACCCGATCACATCTCCCAGCATTGGACAGATCATCTAGGCAACAAGTTAACAGAGTTGCCATTATTCTTTCAGAAGGAGAGAAGAAATCTAGGGCAATTTGAGGGGGTAGGGGTAGGGGTTGGTGGAAGGGGAGGGGTTGGACAAGGGACATAAAGAGTAATTATGATTTGTAACAATATACATGCTAGTAATACTCATTTAATCAACATATCTCAATGTTCAACCCCCAAAATATGTATAATCGATTTTGATTCAGTAAATAAAATAATTTTTTAAAAATTTGGCATGACTTTTTAAAAAGTAGAACAAAAAATTTCAGAGAATTGTAACTCTTGTAAAGGACCACAGCCCCTTAATCCCAGGAAATATATATTTACTTTCTTCAGGGATTTAGGACCCTTTAATGAAAAAAAATAAGAAGCACTAAATATAATAGCTACAAACAATAGCTCTCATTTATTAAGGGCTTACTGTGCTTTATACACATTATTTCATTTTTTTCCATACAACAAGCTATTGAATATTATTATTCCCTCATAGGTGAGGGCACTGATGCTTACTAATATTAACTAATTTGCACGAAGTTACACACTTAATAAAGGGTGAAAACAGTACCCAAACCCAGTTTCATAAGACTCTGGAACCCATACTTTTAACGGCTACCACATACAACATGGCCTGTCTTATCTTGGAAATGGTCAGGTGCATTGACTGACATTTCATAGCAACATCTGCCCCTACAAACAAGGGGCAAGAGGTAATAACTGTATAGTGCCATGATGCTCAGCCCTAGCTTCACATGAAAATCATCTGGAGAACTAAGAAAATACTAATGCTCTAGCCTCTGGTTTCTTACAAATCTGTGTTATATCAATATTGATCAACTTCTATTAAATATTTAATAAATATTAATGCTCTAGATCCTTGCTCCTTAAAGTGTGATTCCTGAATGCTGAGGCAGCATCAGCATCACCTGGAAATTTGTTGAAAATGCGGAATCCCACCATAGACTTCTTATATGATTGGTATTTTAGGAAGATTCCCTGGTAATTTATATGCATACTAACATTCAAAGAGTACTAATTCAAAGCAATGCTTGCCAAACCTGACGACATGTGAAAATCACCTGCATGTTAGGAAAATTCGGACTCCCGGGACTTCTCCAAGTTCTACTAAATCATAATATTCAAATCAGTGTACCAAGCTGGCCCTCATTACACAACTGCCTTCCACAGATCCCACTCATCATTGTCATCAATGCCATGGGCCTGCCAGCTGCTTAATGGTTTAATCACATTTTATTTCAAAGTTGAGTTATTGCACTCAACAAAGAAGAAAACTAATAAAATGCCAAGAAGTGTTGTATGTAATGTATTAATAAGCAGGCCAACCTCAAAATTGTTTCTGTCCTCTAGCAGAGGTCAACAATCTCTGGGAATGGGACACATAAGGAAAACATTTTCATGGGGAATGAGGAAGGTAAGAGAAATAGAAGAAAAGGACATGTCCTGAGAATGGAATATTGCTTCAGATTTAATAGCCAAAGTGAGAGAGTAAAGTCTCTGAGCAAAGTAGCAACTGAAAGGAGATATTTGAGAAATACTAAAGGAAATTTGTCATGTATCACAATTGTGCCAAGATCTGGTGTATTCTTTACAACAGTAGTGATACCAGGACCATCCAAAAAAGCTTTATAAAAAAACAGCTCAGTCAGCCTGCCCATGGCCCATTTCAATTCCTTGCTAACATCCTAATACTTTGGGAAATGGTCTTAGAAATGGGGGTATCCAATATACCAAGAGACATCCATTTTAGTTGCTTAAACTATGTGTATCAAGTTGAGTTTATAGCATATTTCTTTCAGTCAAGCCCTGAAATGGTAAAGCTGTGCACTGAGCTAAACAAGAAATTCATTATTGATAACACTGAATAGATAATTATCCTTTGCTTCACTAAATGGTGATTTTTGCTACGAGAGGTGTGCATTTAAAGTGACAGGCAGTATCTCCAACTCCATACAACACTATCTTCCTTATCTGAGTCATTGTATGATGAAATACACTCCAGTGAGCAATGCTGTTAATTCAGTGGCTCTTTTATACAGTTTGTTATGTTTTCTGCCCTTTCTGTATACAGAAATAACAGATTCTAAGTGTTGTTTTTTAAAGACTTACATATAAGACCCAAAACCACAAAATTAATAAGGGAAACATTCCAGGAAGTAGAACTGGGCAAAAACATTATGAATAAAACCCCCAAAGCACAAGCAACAGAAGAAAAAATAAACAAATAGGATTATTTCAAACTAAAAAGTTTCTGCACAGCAAAAGAAACAATCAACAGAAGGAAAAGACATCTTGGGAGAAAATATTTGCAAATTATATATCTGACAAGGGATTAACATCCATAATATATAAGGAACTCGAGCAACTATGCAGTAAAATAACATATAATCCAATTAAAAAATGGGCAAAGGATACGAGTAGACATTTTTCAAAGGAAGACATGCAAATAGCCAATAATTGATGGTTTTGTTTCCATATCAACCAAGGAATACTCAGTGGGCATGGCAATTTTTGTTAGTGGAGTCAATGAATAAGCAAGTTTTCCCAGTGACACGTATTATGGAGGAGAATGCATTCATCTGAGTTTGTATTATTTTCCCAGAATTCATATTAACTTATCTGAATATTATTCTAAATCATACTTAAAATGAAGAACATGAAAGGTTACAAAAAACATAGTCAAGAGTAAAGCAAACAGGCCTTGGAGGCTTTTGTATGCATGTAAAGGAGTGTCAGTGACTTGTCTTACTAAGGAGTATCTCTAAGAGTTAATGTATTCTTAATGAAAGCATGAGAAATTAGATGTAGCATTTGTACTGTCTCTTTATCATTATAATAAAGGAGAATCAATTAATCTTATGTCAGTTGTGATGAATATCTTCTATATCAATTTCCCCTGCTGATACAATGCTTGAATCTTTGCTATAATATCTCCACCAATTATTTGTCCAACTAATACTTAAACTCACTCCCTCCTGAGACAACTCAATCTTCTTTCAGCTGTGCCTCTTTCTTCCTTAATTAATATACGTCTACAAGTCTTCCTCCTTTTATCTTCTACCCACTTGTCCTAGTTCTACCTCTTGAAGAAAACTAGCCTTTGCTCAAACTTTCAACTATAGTTATCCTAATCATTCTTTGGTTTATCTTTTCCAGTCCAAGCATTCCTAGTTTATCCAATTAATTTTTCATATCATAAAATTTTAAATTCTTACTCTATCTTATATTTTTTTTAATTTTATTTTTATTTTGGGACTGGTAAGGGGATTGCAACCCTTGGTGTGGTGTCGTCCGCACCGCACTCAGCAAGTGAGTGCACCAGCCATCCCTATATAGGATCCGAACCTGCGGCCACGGCACTCCCAGTGCTGCTGTGCTCCCAGCGCTGCACTCTCCTGAGTAAGCCATGGGGTCGACCCCTTACTCCATCTTAACCATTCTCCTCTGAATATGCTCCTATTTGTCCCTCTTAATATCAAAATCTGAGGATAGTTAAATCAGTTCATACCTCACCTATGTCATGATAATTCTAAAGCAAAAAATATAGCTTTGTGAAAAGATGGATTGCTATCATCACTTTTTGTTGCCCAGTGGTGGGCATTATAGTGATACACACAACTTACTACTTTCACATAACTACTAATTACGCTCAGTACATTATATGGCAAACAGACCCTAGCTGGTCATGATCAATTGTCAAATTGACAAAATAAGAATTGCTCATGAAACTAATTTTTTTTGACCGTAGAAGTCATAAAAGAAAAAATGGTAGAAGCTCATCCTCCAAAAAAAAAATAAATAAATAACAAAATTTTATTTGGAGACTTTATTTCACAGTGCTTTCAAATCTCCAGATGTTTATTAATTACTTGAATGCTCAACACTGTGCAAGATCTCATGTGGGATATATAAATATTCATTGACCTAGCTTTAAAGGCAATTGTGGCCTATATGTAAAATGGAAAATGTCCAAGTTTGCCCAAGACAGTAATTGTTTATGCCAATTGTCTCAGCATAATTAATAAAAATATCCTAGTTTGGACAATAAATTATATGTCAACTTATTTGAGAGAAAGTACGGAGAGGAAAAACACACAATTCTTTTTTTTTTTTTTTTTTTTTGCAAAAGATGAGCGGTAAAGGGATCTCAACCCTTGGCTTGGTGTTGTCAGCACCACGCTCAGCCAGTGAGCAAACCGGCCATCCCTATATAGGATCCGAACCCATGGTCTTGGTGTTATCAGCACTGCACTCTACTGAGTGAGCCACGGGCCGGCCCGAAAAACACACAATTCTATGTAACAAGTTGTGGTACTCAATGTAAGAGTTCTAAGGGAAGAATTTATTTCCCCTGATAAAGTGAATGAAGCAGAGGTTGACTAGTTGTTTACCAGATGTTCCCATTGCATACTTGAACACACAGCTGGGTTACATTTTCCAATTTCCCTTGAAGTCAGGTGCAATCATAAGACTGAGTTCTTGGTAATAAAACATGAATGGAAGTAATGTATGCCACTTCCAGACCTGACTAGTAAAAGCCTCTTAAACAGTGCCCCATGCTCTATCCTCATGTACCAGCTGAATAGAGAGTAGTCTTTGGAATCTAGGGGAGAGTGGAGTCACAAGTTGAAAAGAATGTAGGTCCCTGAAAGACTGTGTTCAGCAGAGGCACTGGACAATCAACTGTCTCACGGGAGCATATAACATTAACATTGAACATTTATTGTGATAAACCACCAAGATTGGGGGTTGTTTATTAAAGTAGTTAGCCTATTTTAATGAAGACAGCCAGCTTAAAGGTTAGTCCTTGATGGAATTCTTCCTATTATTCAACATCTTCCAACTATAACATTTTTGAGTTGCCTAAACAAAAAACAACACAAATTGAGAAATATTTTCCCAAAATAATTCTTATTTAAGAACTTTAGGAGGAGTATCCAAGCCAGGCCTTAGGAACTTAGGAACTCCTTATAGCACCAGGTATGTCTATGTTAACTTAATAGGACAATTGCTTGTTCCATCATCTACAGAGAATATATAAGGGCCACTGTTATAACACAGTTCACATTCTTAAATTATTGTCTCTTCCTTTCCATAGAACTTACAGGTTTCCCCGTCTTTGTTTTTTTCTTCCACTTGTTGCTATTAATTTACATTAAGTTGAATTTTGTGTAATTTTATAAGTAGCTTAATATTTCTTTGAAAAGACATAGAGAACAAAGAAAGAAAAAGAAAGGATTTGTTCATTTGCATTTGTTTACCTGTCCCAAAGTAGACATTTTGAGGTTCATTGTTTACTTGGCCCCACCACCAGCACTGGATTATAAAGGCTGGTTATGAGATCTTTATGTTTATTTATTATGTTTTGAGATCTTTTCTTCTAACTCCATCCATGAAATAATTGTAAAGTTTTTAACTAACTTGGAAATCGATGTCTTTAAAATATAGATTCTGATCAGTCTTTCCTACAAGCAGATAAGTCAAAATAAAATAGTATATATACCGAAAGTTGAAGTGACAAAGTGGAAATTATACATTACTTCCTAAATGAGAGCCAAATGGAAATATCTTTGTTTCAACCTTATTTTGTTTTAAACTCAATTCACCTGGCTGCCACATTGAGTTTGGTCTAGAACCTGCTTTTTTCCCCCTTTGATAATAGAGTCATTCACAAAGACTCATAGTCAGGTGTATTAAAATTGGTATTAATAAGTGATTAGATTGTGTCCTGAATCCAGATAGCCATATTCTTGACTAAATAACTAATATTAGCTATTGTTTATAAAATTATTTTTATACTAAAAACAGATACAGCTCAAATTTGTATTAAGTGGGGGTTTGGTTTGTCTAGGCTGTAGTTAAACTTTCAACTACATCCCTAATCCACCTCAAAACCCCTTGAAGCACAGCAACAGTCCTGACAAGACAAATTAATAGCCATCTCATTTTCTAACTATGTTCACCTGACAGTTTTGCCACTGTGGAAAATTGGGTCTGAATAAAGAACAAATTATTTCACAAATTTTTAGCAAGAGTACACAATATGTCACAAGAAAACTAAGAACATTATAGGATTGACAAAATTGACACCAGACTGGTTTCAACTAAGAAATACTACATGTTACCATATATTTTTATATAAACCCATTTCAAGTAATGAGCTTTCTAAGTAATCAAATGAGATTTAAATTATTAGCAGCCCTGAATCAGGTGAAGAATAAGTAAATCTCTAAGGATGGCTCTTCCCCATGGTATGAATGCCCGATTAAGTTAAACATTTCTTAAATGCTTTGATGATATTAGATTAACTTTTTTAAAAAGAAAAGATAGAGAAAATAGACCAAAATGTAATTACAAAATGTAATCACTTTTGTAATTACAATTTCAGACTTTAGTTACCAATCCTTTTATATATCAAAAAGTCTGATAGATTTCAGGCTGCTTTCTGTTGCTTCTGAGAACTGTTTTCCTTCTGGAACTACCATGTCTACATGCTCAAATTGTTTTATGGAAGGAATGAGAGACAAGTGGCTGTAAATCTCTCTCTTTTTTTTTTTATGCTCTGAAAAGTTCTGAAAGCTTTTATTTGACCTTTTCCTTATTTATTTTATTTATTTATTTATTAAGAATATTCATGAGATACAAAGCTAATTGTCACCCCTCATGCCCATGATGTGAGGGCCAGATTTGTATTGGGGGCATACTCATTACCAGAAATTACTTTTTTACCCCATGTCACCATCCAATTATCCCCCAACGTCCTCCCCCCTCCCCCTCTCTCCCCCAGTCCACTTTGTAGCCCTAAGAATGTTCCCTCCTTCTGTAAAACCACTGCACTGCTGTGGTCTTTCTTTCCTTCCTTTCCTTCTCTCTTAGCTCCCACATATGAGTGAGCATATGTGGTATTAATCCTTCTGTACTTGGCTTTTTTCACTAAACTTAAGTTTCTCTTCATCAATGTTGTTGTAAATGGGAGTATTTTATTCTTTTTTTTATGTCACAGTAGTATTCCATAGTGTATAAACACCACAGTTTCCTTATCCAATCATCCATCGATGGACATTTAGGTTGGTTCCATATCTTGGCTATTGTAAACAGAGATGTAATGAACATGGGAGTGCAGGTATCTCTTTGACATGATGATTTCCATTCCTCTGGGTATATGCCTAGAGGAAGGACTACTGGATCATATGGAAGATCTATCTGTAGTTGTTTGAGAAACCTCCATACTGTTTTCCATAGTGGTTGTACTAATTCACAGTCCCACCAACAGTGCAGGAGTGTTCCCTTCTCTCCACACCCTCACCAGCATTTGCTATTCACTGACTTTTTGACTATAGCCAGTCTAACTGGGGTGAGGTGGTATCTCAATGTGGTTTTAATTTGTATTTCCCTGATGACAAGTGATGTTGAGCATTTTTTCAGGTATCTGCTGGCCATTTGTATGACTTCCTTTGAAAAATGCCTATTCAGATCCTTTGCCCCTTTTTTTTAATTGGGTCATTTGGGTTTTTTACTATATAATTGCTTGAGTTCTATGTATATTCTGGATATTAGTCCCTTGTCAGATGCATAGTTAGCAAAAATTTTCTCCCACTCTGTACGTTGTCTTTTCACTCTGTTGGTTGTTTCCTTTGCTGTGCAGAAACTTTAGTTTGATATAGTGCCATTTGTTTATTTTTTCTTTTGCTGCTTGTGCTTTTGGGCTTATGTTCATAAAGCCTGTGCCCAGACCTAGTTGCTGACGTGTTTCACCTATACTTTCCCTTGGTAATTTTACAGTTTCAGGTATTGTATTTAAGTCTTTATTCATTTTGAGTTGATTTTAGTGTATGGTGAGAGATGCATATCTAGTTTTATTCTTCTGCATATGGATATCCAGTTTTCCCAGCACCACTTGTTGAAGAGGCAATCTTTTACCCAATGTAGATTTTTGTTGAGTGGTTGTAAATCTTGACCTTTACTTCTCTTACATTACATACTCTTATTTTATTTGGTAGTAAGTGTTCATCTCAACATTGAGTAGATAATTAAATGGCAAAAATATTATCCAAAGAGAAAATTTATGGGAAAGAATTGCCACTTGAAGTTTCAATGGAGCATAAGTATAACCCTAATAAATGTCATTAAGAAACACTTAAAAATGGAATTAAATAAAACCTTTATAGATGAGTACATTTCAAAATGGTTTTCAGTGCTTTGGAGAGAGAGAGATCTATTATTGTATGTACAAGCTTAGTGGGTCCTCCATTGAGTGCAATTGGTAATCTAAAGTGCACTTAGTCTTTCTGTAAGAGGATAAATGAACAGCAGTGCCTGTCATTTAAAAATCTGTTACCAAGAAGAATAGAATAGAGAAATAAAATATGTGCTTCAGTTCAACAATCACTGAGTTATCACTTCTTAAAAATTCTCAGTGGATAAATGATTTCTACTAAAAGAAAAGTAATCCATGTGTCCATATGCCCCAAATCCTAATTCTACCTACAGTACCACCTACGCTACTTAACATTCTACTTTTCTCTTCAATATTTACCCCATGTCTCTTCTCTACCCCACTGCACCAGTCCCTTTTGAAAACATAATTGTGAGTCGAAAATCCAAAGCACTTTGAAATCCAAATATGTAGTGCAGCAAACAGGTGGATAGTAATTTTGAAAAATAAAAAAAGCCAGGGATAGAATCTTTAAATCTTACTTTGTCAACTATTACAGCCAGACGTACTCCTGATAAATTGCTGAACATTAAATGTATATCAGTAAAATGCCAATAAAAATAAAATGCCTATTACTAACTCACCTTTGGCTCCAAAATGTAGATCTCCTTGCCACATAAAACCACTCTATGCTACAAATAACAGCAAAGATGCCATTTGTCCAGAATAGGCAGATCTAAGTGGTCTAGAACAAAAACAGAGTGAGTCACTTCATTGACCCCTTTATTTTTTTTCATAACCAAAACCTGACACTGGAGATCTTCAATTCAATGGCAAAAAGATATTCACAACACCAATCCAAGAAGAAGATCATGATGAGAAAGAGAACCTCTTTCTAAGATCAAGAGCAGAATTTCTCTAGTTGTTCATTCTTAAACCTTCTAAGAATCAAAGAGTAAGAGGGGTATGAAACTGACTTGTCCTAAAAAAACTCAAGTATCTAATAGAAAACACTCATTTAAATGTATTGAGTTAGTATCTTTTAAAGTCTTTTTTCTTCTCCATTTACTTATTTTTGAATTGGTTATGAATATTCACAGGGAACAAAGCAAATTGGCACTATTTGTGCCTAAAATGGGATGGCCAGATCCATATAGGCAGCATGCCCATTACCCCAAATATGAATGTACCCCATGTCCCCCACTCAATTAACCCCTCAATTTTCCCTAACCTCTCTCCCCTTCCCCCTTTCCCCACTCCACTTTGTATCCCTAGGTATGTTCTCTCCCTCTGAAAATCCAACACACCACTGTGGTCTTTCTTTCCTTCCTTCTTTCTTTCTTAGCTGCCACTTATGAGTGAATACATATGGTATTTATCCCTCTGCACTTTGTTTATTTCACTCAACATAAGTTTCTCCAAGATGATCCATATTGTTGTGAATGGGAGAATTTTATTCTTTTTTATGGCCAAGTAGTATTCCATGGTGTGTATATACCACATTTTCCTTCTCCAATTGTCCATCGATGAATAAGGAAAATGTTTCTATATCTTGGCTATTGTAAACAGAGCTGCAATGAGCATGGGAGTGCAGGTATCTCTTCAACATGATGATTTCCATTCCTTTGGGTATAAACACAGAAGTGGGATTGCAGGATTGTATGTAATATCAATCTGTAGTTGTTTGAGAAACCTCTATACTCTTTTCCATAGTGGTTGTACTAATTCACAGTCCCACCAACAGTGTGGGGGCATTCCCTTCTCTCCATATCCTCCCCAGCATTTGTTATTCTCTGTCTTTTTGACTATAGCCAGTCTAACTGGGGGAAGATGATATTGCAATGTGATTTTAATTTGCATTTACCTGTTGACTAGTCATGTTGAGCATTTTCTCATGTATCTGTTAAATCAGAAATGAAAAGGGAAACATTATAACCAATACCATAGAAATACAAAGAATCTTTAGAGACTATTATAAACAACTGTATGACAACAAATATGAAAATCTGGAAGACATGGATAAGTTTCTGGATACATAAAAACTACCCAAACTGAACCAAGAGGAAATAGAAAACCTGAAGAGACCAATAACAAGCAATGAGATTGAAACAGTAATCAGCAATCTTCCAACAAAGAAAAGTCCAGATCCAGATGGCTTTACAGCTGAATTCTACCAAACCTTTAGAGAACAATTAATAGCAATTCTCCTCAAACTATCCCAAAATACTGAAACAGAAGCTATTCTCCCAAACTCATTCTACGAGGCCAACATAACTCTGATACCAAAACCAATTAAAGACACAACAAAAAAAGAAAATTACAGGCCAATATCCTTGATGAACATAGATGAAAAAATCTTCAACAAAATGTCAGCAATCAGAATACACGAAAACATCAAAAAAAATTATACACCATGATCAGGTGGGATTCATCCCAGGGATGCAAGGATGGTTCAACATATGAAAGTCAATAAATGTGATACATCACATCAACAAACTCAAGGACAAAAACCATATGATTATCACAATAGATCCTGAAAAAGCATTTGACAAGATTCAGTATCACTTCATGATAAAGACTCTCAACAAATTAGGTATATAATGAAAGTATCTCCAAACAATAAAAGCCGTCTGTGACCAGCCCATCACCACTATCTTTCTGAATGGGGAAAAACTGAAAGCTTTTCCTTTATGAACAGGAACAAGACAAGGATACCCACTCTCACCACTTCTTTTTGACATAATACTGGAAATACTAGCCAGAACAATAAGGCAAGAGAAAGAAATAAAAGGGCATACAGATTGGAAAAGATGAACTCAAACTGTCCCTATTTGCAGGTGCCATGATATCATATATAGAAAAAACTAAAAATCCTATCAAAAACTCCTAGAGCTGGTTAATAATTTCAGTAATGTTGTAGGATATGAAATAAATGTCCCCAAATCAGTTACATTTATATTCTTCAATAATGAGCTAACAGAAAAAGAAGTCAAGAAAGTAAGTCTACTTACAACAGTTACAAAATAATAATAATAATAATAATAATAAAATACCTAGGAAACAATTTAACCAAGGAGATGAGTGATCTCTACAATAAGAACTACAAACCACTTCTGAAAAAAAATAAAGAAGACACAAAAAGAAGGAAAGACTTTCTATGCTCTTGGATTGGAATAATTAACACTGAGAAAATGTCTATAATACCAAGAGCAATCTACAGCTTCAATGCAATCCCCATCAAAATACCAATGACATTCCACAGAAATGGAAAAAACAAAAACAATCTCAACATTCATATGAAACAACAAAGACCCCAAATAGCCAAAGCAATTCTGTGCCAAAAAAAAGAAAAGAAAGCCAGAGGCATTACACTACCTGACTTCAAATTACACTACAAAGCTATAGCAACCAAAATGGCATGGTACTGGCATAAAAACAAACATTCAGACCAGTGGAGTAGAATAGAGAACCCAGAAATCACTGCTCAGGCTTACAGCCATATGATATTTGACAAAGGCAAAAAAAAAAAAAAAAAAAACATACATTGGAGAAAAGACTGCCTCTTCAGCAAGTGATGCTGGGAAAATTGGGTATCCATACTCAGAAGAAATGAAACTAGATATGCACCTCTCACCATATACTAAAATCAACTCAAAATGGATTAAAGACTTAAGTATAAGACCTGAATCCTGTAAAATTACTAAGGGAAAATATGGGTAAACCACTTCAGGAACTAGGTCTGGGCACAGACTGTGTGAACATGAGCCCCAAAGCACAAGCAACAAAAGAAAAAATAAAAAATGGGACTATATCACACGAAAAAGTTTCTGCATAGCAAAGGAAACAATCAACAGAGTGAAACAGAGACCTACAGAATGAGAGTGGGAGAAAATTTTTGCTAACTATGCATCCAACAAGAGATTAATTTCCATAGTGTACAAGGAACTCAAGCAATTACACAGTAAAAAAAAAAAAACAAATAGCCCAATTTTTAAAATGAGCAAAAGTACTGAATAGACATTTTTCAAAGGAATTCCTTTTTAAAAAAATTTTAAGCAGTTTTTCTTCAAAAAATTAACAGTTAATTAAAATGTTGATTTAGTACACTTGTACCATCTCTTCCTGGAGACTGGTACCTCAAATGTTGATTAATGGAAAGAAGACATCATGGGGAAGAGACATTGATGAATCTCAAAATTTTGGATATCCTACCTAAATCATAGACCACTAGGATAATATATTTTCTTACTTTCAAGCCCTGGTATCTAAAGTTTCTCCTTCCCCTAACCTGCAACAAATTGGGTGAAACAAAATGGTTGTTAGTTAATATTATGCTATGGATCAAATGTCCCCCCAAAGCTCATTGAAACTTAATCCCCACTATGACAGTGTAAAGAAGGTGGGAAATCCTATTAGGTTATTTGAAAGGTAGAGCCTTTAAGAGGTGATTAGATGCTGAGGACTGTACCCTCATGAATGGAGCAATCCATTGATGGTTGATCATGGGCATGGTTATGATGAATTTATAAGGAGAGTGACAGAGAAGATTATCTCTCTCTCTTGTTCTTGCCATTCTCATGATATAATGCCTGGCATCACTACACAGTCAACACCAAGAACAAGGCCCTCACTAGATGTATTTCTTGGACTTTGGATTTCCAGCCTCCAAAATGGTAAGAAATACATTTTATTTTTTTATAAATTACCCAGTTTCTGGTATTCTGTTATAAGCAACAGAAATGAACTAATATAAAAATTGGTACCAGAAATAGAGTATTGCTTATAAAAATTGCTTTAAAATGAAATGGCTTTAGAACTGGATGTTGGGCAGAGGCTGAACGAATTTAGAGGAGCAGGACAGAGAAAGCCTAGATTCTGGTGAGAGTTTGGAACATAAGAAAACCAGGGAAATTTTGGAATGTCTTGGAGACTGGTTAAATATTGGTGACCAGAATGCTGATAGAAATATGAGCAGTAAAATGCCCTTTGAAGGAGATCTCATGTGTAAATGAGAAGGAGCTTATTGGAAACTGGGGCAAAGATCACCCTTGATATGAAATGCCAGAGGACGTTGCTGAATTCTGTCCATGCCAGAGTGCTTTATGTAATGCAAAACTTAAGAATTATGAACCAGAGTATTTGGTGGAAGGAATTTCTATGCAGCCAAGCATTTAGGCAGCTGTGAGGCTACTTGTGACAGCTATGCTGAATTATGGCAACAAAGGCATGATACAGGGCAGAATTTATGATTAAAGGAAAACAGAGTGTAAAATATCAGAAAACCCACAGCCTGACTACATAAAGAGAAAGTTTGTTCAACAGAGGAAACAAAGGGTGTAGCCCAGTGATCCTTTGCTAAGAAGATCAGTACAGAAGGAAAGGATTATCAAGACAATGGAAAAAAGACGTTGAAGGCATTTCAGAGATCTCTGAGGCTGCCACTGTCATTACAGGTCCAGAGGCATAGTGAGAGAGAATGGTTTCACGGAACAGGCTAAAGGTACTCTCCATAGGCTTGCTTCCCAGGGCCACCAAAGGATGCAGCTCCAGCCACAGCTAAATTGGCCCTAGGTGTGGCTGGACCCAAAGCTTTGGAAGATACAAGCAAGAAGCCTTAGAGGCATCCGCATTATATTATGCCTGCAGGCTTGCAGAATACAAGAGTATGTGGAGGCATCCCTCACGGATTTCAAAGGATGTACAGAAAAGCCTGAGGGCTCAGGAGGAGACTTGTCACAGGGACAGAGTCACCACATAGAGTCTTCATTAGAGCAATGCTGAGCAGAAATGTGGTGTAGGAGTTGAAACAGAGAACACCCCACCAGGGCCATGCCTAGTGGAGCCATGGGAGTGGGACTGCCATGGAGACCCCAAAACTGTAGAGCTACCAGAGTGCAACACCAGCCAGAGACCATGAAAACCATAGTAGTGAGTTTTCCCAAGTACTTGAGGACCCAAACCCCACACCAGTGTGCAAAAGACACCCAACCTGGAGCCAAGGTAGGAAATTCACCAGCTTTGAGATTTAATGTCTGCCTTGATGGGTTTCAGAGTTGTTTAGGACCTGCTACTCCTTTCTTTTGTCCTATTTCTCCCTTTCCGGATGGGAATATGTACCCTATGTTTGTCCCACTATTGTATCTTGGAAGTAGATCACTTGTTTCAATTTCACAGATGGGCCTTTGGATTTTTGAGATGAAACAAATTAAGACTTTGGGGAGGAAATGAATGTAATTGCATGTGAAAGGGACATGAGTTTTGGGGGGCCATGACTGGAATTCTGCAGATAGAATTTCCCCTGAATGCTCATTGAAATTTAATTCCCACTGTGACAGTGTTAAAAGAGTGGGAAATCCTATTATGGTAATTGAAAGGTGAGGTTGGACCTTTAAGAGGTGATTAGATTGCAGGGACTGTACCCTCACGAGTGGATTAATAAACTGAACCCAAATCTCTTGCTCAAGTGCATATCTCTTTGTGGTTATTATGGTTTATAAGGAGAGTGAGTGAGAGGCTTACCTCTCTCTCTCTTGGTCCTGCCATTCTCACCATGTGATACCCTATATCACTGTACAGTCATCACCAAGAACACAGCCCTCATACAGATGTGTTCCCTGGACTTTGAACTTTCCAGCCTCTGAAACAGTAAGAAATAGATTTTATTTCTTTATAAATTACCCAGTTTCAGGTATTCTGTTATAAGCAAGAGAAACAGACTAATGCATCCTAGAAATCTGACATAAAAGAAGGTAAGAATCTGTAACAGAAAGAATAGAAACTAAAAGCACCACAGAAGTCAGTTTTTGAGGCTAAGGAAATGGTCACATCTGAGGCTGTCAAATTTGAGAAATGAACCTGTGTACTCATGGATAGTGTCACTCCCTATTAAACTATCCTATAGACATCACATATGTTGGACACTGTTACTTGACTCTGAATGAACAAACTAATTTCATATTCTTCTGTATATGTGTATTTTTTTTTCTTTCTCATACTACCAGTAGTACACACTGGAATTTCTCCAAGGTGAAAGACAGGGAGGGGAAAAAGAGACACTTGTGTGAGGAGAAAAGAAACATGACTTAATTTTAAACTTTTATTTTCATGTTTCCTACTCCACAACCTCAAGATAAGAGAAATGGTGTCAGGGATACATATTCACAAGGTAACAGGAGATCAACATATTTAAGAGAGAGTATGCTATTCACCCTTATTCCCAACTTTACTCCTTCCCACTATCTTCCTTAGAACAAACACATAGCACTATCTGCTTCTTCTGAGACTTGAAATAGTCCCAAAGCTATGGGCAGATCAAATGGGAGAAATCATTTGGCATGATCTTTTGGTATTTCTTAAGTGTATTTTGTAAATTATGGAGTAGTAAGAGAAAATACAGATAATTTGGGGCCATTCTTAAGTTGTTCAGATTTAAAAATTTAGTAAACTAATAATGAGTTTCTCCTTTCTCTTCTGAGTGCCTCTAAGATGGAGCTATCTCACTTATGGAGTGTGGCTTAGCTTAAATCATGGGTATTTTCATTCTCCTTCCATACAACCCATACATTTTATCAAGAGACTGCTGACCACCTCAAAAATGAAAATTTCCCCCTAAATTGTTACAAACTGTGAAACTTAGACCTAGTGTTCTAGGAACCATTTAGCTATCAACTTTCATTAACATGGAAATTAACTGACAATCTAAGCCACAACAAAAAGTAGTATTAGAGTTTCCAGTTCTACTAGCCATATGTGTCTTTGCAAGACAGTATTTCTCAGGGCCTCAGGATTCTCATATGCAAGTTGAGGGGACATGACTAGATGATTATTGGGTCAGCCACCGGTTGACTGAACAGCCCTAGCCTCGTTATCAGTCTTTCCCTAGGTGTCCCTTTTGGCGGGTGGGTGGATGGCCCAGATTCCTCTTTCCCTCCGGTCGCCATTGAGAGGAGATGGGGGAAGAGAGCTGCGAAGAGAGGTGAGCACAGCTGCTGACCCCAACCAGCCCATTAAAGGACACTCAGATGCGGCAGGGGTTCTGTAGAGCAGTTCCGTTTATTATCACACAAGCACTTGCTTTTATAGGCAAATGGGGAAGGGAGGTTTTTACATCCTACAATCAGCTTAAAGGTTATGAGAGTATGCATCCTGTCTCAATGCCTAGCTATTGCAATCACGCAGTGTTCACGAGCATGGAAGTGCATATTTGGCCAATAAGGGCTAAGGCAAGGTTCCCGCAGACACTCCCACCCTACTTCCTCTCGGTTCGTCTTAGGCTGCCACGTTAATATGCGCTTGTGGGCCCATAATGGCGCTGCTTGTAATGTCACTTAAGGTGGCGTTAGTTTTTAAGGCCTGACAGATGATCTCCAAGATCTCTTCACTTCAAACATGTTTTGTTATGCTTTTGAATTGCTTTTCAGAATTGCTGCCTTACATATGAAATATATCAGATACACACAACAAAGATGCCAACTGATACAACAAACAAATGTTCATAATTAAACATGAACTTTATTGGTAAAATTTTTAAATCTATAAATTCAATGAAATAAACAAAAAGGTATCATTTGGTACAGACCAGTGGACAATTCTAAAGTTATATCTACAAAATTTTGCATCACACTAAAAAGGTTTTATGTAAGTTGATGTGATAATATTGAATAGGTACTAATAGCCACAGTATGAAAGGACAATTACCAGATACTGGAGTTTTTGTTCTGTGAGCATAAGTATTACTAGAACCTAAAAATATTGAGTGAATCTGATTCACTACAAACATATCAAAGCCTTAGGAAATTTAAACATATCAGTGATACATTTTCATTTACTAATGGGGACTACTTTAGTAGTTCACCTATGGAGTTCACATACTAACCACAGCTTATAAAAATCCTCAAAAGGACCTAAAGGACAACTTTTACCTTATTAAGGATTTCAAAATGAAAGCTTATATTTTTATTTTAGATTCTGGTACAAATTAGTAATTAATCTAGCAGATTTTCCCCATCAAAGTCCTATTAAATTATCCCTAGACTTTTCATTAATTCTGATGAGTTTGTTTAATTATAAGTAGAAATGGTTAAAGAATAGGTGAGTGTAGTTTAAATAATGAAATATTTAGAGTTGACAATACTGGTGAAAACAGGATACAATTAATGAATATGTTAGCCATTCTTCCTCATTACTAACACTTAACATAATTGGCTCTTTAGCAAAGATGAATAAACCTCTTCACAGAAATAGATGAAAACCTGCCCATTACCCAGGACAGAACTAAACTTTTCTAGATTCATCTTGTCTCCTTATTAAGACAGGCCCTTTTCATTTTGAAACTATGACTTTCAGTTGCATTTATTCAAGTGCAGCATTCTAAGTTTCTAATAATTTTATAAATCTCTTGCTCAAGTATAGATCTCTTTATGCTGGAAGCATACACTATCTGGGACATGAAAATGTAAAATACTTTGCCTTTCAGATATAACTGTTTCAATTCATCTTATTAAAACATGCATGTATTAACTCTATACTCACTTTGTAAAGTCTATCTGTTGAGGAAAATGAGGCAAACCCTAAATGTATATTTATATTTTTACATTTATATGTCTGTATGTCTCTTGGCTTTGAATGGAGAAATAATAGTTGATGGTCTGGTACCATACTTATGGTTAATTGGTTATTTTTTAAATGTCAAATTCAACTTCTCAATAAATGAAAGAGAATACTGTAAATCAGGTCAAATTTGGAAAGACTGAAAATTAAATCATAGAACCAGAGTTTGAGGTCACCTCCTTGCTGACTATTTTGTAAATGCATTAAGGAAACTGGAGTCAGTCTTTTACCTCTGCAACCTAAGACTAAATTAAAACTCATTTTAGTTCCCTTTGAAATAACTTGTCCTAACTCTTCTTTTACTTTTGTAGCACTGCTCTCCAAACTCCATTCATTTGGCAATGGCATGTAATCAGTATTTACTGATGGTAAGAAATGTTCTGAGCTCTTGGAAAGGCCAAAACCTGAAATTTGCTTCACCTTTGTTCAATCATCCATCAAAAATATCCCCAGAAGATTGTGTGGCCTTTTGGCATTTTATTTTATTCACTTTTGAAACTCCTCAAGCTCCCAACCAATGAAATGAAACATAATTCCTGACATGCATACAAAGGGAATTCCAAAAGCAGCAAACATGAATGACCATCCATACTGCACATCAATAAGGACATTCTCTGGAACACACCTGTTGCTTCTTTCTATAGATATGTATTTTGGAAAATCAACAGCATATTCCTTCCATAGTACAAACAGGCTGAGGATCAGGTTAAACAGGGACCCTGTGGAAAAAAGGCAAAAACCATTTATTCCCCATACAAAGGTAGAATCTTAAAGTAACCCATTTCCATAAGCACAGAAAATAACTTTCACAGAATATTAACCTGGAATTTCTTTCATAAACATTTCTTAAAAATACCTCTGAGTTTTATAAATTTAATAGCATCCTATGTCAAATCTTATTTACATGGATGTGGTAAACTATTACTCTGAAATAGAAAAGTAAACTAGGGAGTTTTCCTTGTCCCCACATACCAGCATTTTAATGACCTTTATCACCCCAAATTGAACTAGATATAGGCACTATCAAAGCCAGAACAGGTAAAATAGTAAAATCAGTAGTCTATGTTTTTTGTACTTTCTCTCCTTCCCAGCTGCCCACATATCCATAATTCACTTAATGTTTACATTTATCAAATGCTCACTCCATAATATATCTATATGCATTTTAACATAATTAAAAATAACTCACCAGTAAAATTGGCTCACACTTCCTTTAAATCTTGGAAAAAATTGAATTCACCATGAAGATACATCATATGTTGTTACAGCTGACACATGCCCATGTTTGCTGCTATAAACTGCTGAGGTAACCCAAATCCAAATACGATAGCACAGACCTACAGCATAGCCTAACAGGGTCTACATGGTATAGCTATACTTTAAAATATTCAATTGATATAGGAATAAGTTATCCTTTTAAACATCACAACCATTGAGGTAGGACAGGAAATTCCCATTGTTCAACATCTCTAATCTTTGTACTGTACCATTGTTATCAGGTAGATAGGTACTCCTCCAGACCATTTTAATTGAAGTGAAAAGAAGATCCTATAGAGATGTGAAAGAAAGTGAGCCAAGATGCTGGGTACCATTCAAGCCTTATTAAAGGAAAAGAATCTACCAGGCTGCACTCAAAGTGGGCAACAGCCCGGGGCTGCCCTGAAAATGGGGGACAGCACCAGGTGTGGGGGTGGTAGAGCTTATATAGTGCACCAAGGGCTGGCTGATACCATCAAGGAGGGTCATTATGCTAATATGGATCAGGGTGGAGGACTGCCTCCTTGTGGAAGCAAAAGGGGTTTCTGTTTAAGTCAGGAGGCTTCTCCTAAAGGATGGGGAGAGGGCTTGTCTAGAGTGGGGCTGGTTATGCTGCAGATCTATTATTCCTGCCTTTTAAGTATAGGAAAAAGGGGAAAAGAGCAGAAGTCTCATTCTTCTGAAGCTACTTCCTGCTGGAGATGGGCGAAGATATGGAAAAAATAAAAGATTTAGGTGGCAGGGTATTGGTTTCATGTGGGGAGGCTGTATTCCTCCGGGGAAGGGTCACTGATTCTGAGGGGCAGATATCCTCCTTGCAGGAACAATTTTGCCACTTCTTGGTTGGTGAAAGCCTGTATATGTTCCTGCAAGAAATTAGAGAAACACAAAAAGAGACAGGGTCCAAAAGGCAGGATGAGTTCCAGCACAGTTAGGGGCCCTAGTTGGGGCATAAGCCAGGGTATCCAAGGGTTCAGTGAAATGGTTTAAGTTGCTTTGGATCACCCCAGACTCATTTATGTAATAACAGCATTCCTCCCCCAAGAAGAGGCAGGTGACTTCCTTCTTGGCTGTAAGGAAGTAAAGGGCCCAACGGCTCTGTAAAGTGACTATCAACTGTCACAAGTGAGGTGACCTGTCACTGGAGGGAGGAGATGCTATCTATGCTTAGTTCTTCTGAGAGTTTTTGATAGAATTGAGAGGCAGTAGCAGGGCCCACTATGCCACTTCCAGTGGCAGGAAGGATCACTGCCCCAAATAAAAGGTACAGTTAGTGCCCTATGGGAGTGGGGGCACTTCCTGGGGGGGGGGCTGAAGTTAGTCCCAATGCCTTCTCCATCCCTCCATCTGTCTGGATGGTGATGTCAGGGACAAGCCAAAAGAATAGGCAAGAAATCATGTTAGGGGGGCAGGCAAGAGGATAACGTAGTTTTACAAAGGAAATATATTCCAGTTCCATGGCATGAATGAAGAGGGGGAAGTGAGTGGTAGCATTTGGTTTTAGTGAGGCAGAATGTGGACAGGCCCTGAATAACACTGACAGTCCCCTCTGAGGTTAGATTAGAGGAAAGTGAAGAGATGTTTGTGGAAAAATTACAGGCTGCATTGACAGGAAGGGGGTGGCTGCAAAAAGTTTCTCGCAAAGTGGGAAACAGATGAGTCGCTCGGGGACCAGTCTGATTCACTGAGGACTGCATCGTCCCTGCAGATATGGAACCTCCATGTTCCAGGTAAGGGGGAGCATTGAGATAGGAGCAAAAACACGGGAAAGATGCAAAGAGTTAGGGAGCCAAAAGAATTTAAAGGGGACATTGCCACAATGAAATTGCTAAAAAGCATCCTACCGATAGGAGGTAAAGAAGTGCCAGGAGAAATCTTCCTATAATGTTATGATCCTTTGGGGCAGCTGCTGCCAATCCTGTAGCAAGTACTAGAACAGACAATATAATAGTAGCTCTTGTGTGAAAGAGGTGAAGCAGGCCTGCAAGAGTGAGAGGATAATCCCCAGGGGAAAGATCATCCTTCTTCTGGGATTGGGGGATGAGCGAATGTCCTGGAGATTTTTAGCTTAGTGGGTCCTAAAATGGATGAAGTGTGAGGAGATGTTGGGTTGGGGGTTGAGTAGAGGGACCCCTCTGGCTTGGTGTTAACAGATTTTTGGGTAAAGTCTCAGGTGCTTGTTTTACCAAGGATAAGTGATACCAAGGGGTCTTTCTTAGTATTTTTACTGCTGTGGGGGTGGCGAGAAGTACTATATAAGGCCCTTTCCAGCATGGTAAGACTGGCTTTGGGATTTGGGTTTTAATATACACTTGCTGTCCTGTGCTCAGTTTAAAGTCTGAGGAGGTAGTGGGGAAAGGATGAGGTAATAGACAGTTAGCCTGTTCCCAAAGAAGATTCCTAATGAGCGAAAGAGTAGGGAGATACTGGCCTAAAGGTGATGAGCTGGAAGGGAGAGGTGTGAGAGTGAAGGGCCTACTGTACATAAGTTCAAGGGGGCTGGGGCCTATGGGCTTGTGGGGGGCAGCCCATAGGGGAGTGAGTAACTGGTGGGTAGGCCAAAATGAGGGATGATTTCTGAGATGAGAGCATGTATTACTGCTGGAGCATCCTTTGAACTGCAGGGAAAAGCCTCAATCCAACCTGAGAAGGTATCTACTAAGGTTAGAAGATAGAATGTCCTTTTGTAGGGAGAGTAATATAAGGGCGGAGGAAAATGTAGTAGGGGTTCATAGCCTATATGAACTGAATTATGGAAATCTAAAAGGATTTGCTCAGCTTGTGTGGTCGGGAGGACATAGTGACCAAGAGAGTATACCAGTTGTTTAGGGAGGTATGCAGTGAGGGAGAAAATATCTCTTTCCTCTTGTCCCCAAACCCCAACTGCCAACCTTTGGGTTTCGGTGATATATAGGATAAAAGGATGAGATAGGTTTGAGAGAGACAGAGCTGGGGCTGCGAGGAGAGTGGCTTTTAATCGCTGGAAGGGAGAATGAATGAGCTTTGTGGGATCTAAAGGAATGGCAGGATTCCCTATGGCTGCCCCATAAAGTGGTTTTGCTAGCACACCAAAGTTAGGAATCTGTAGGCTCAGACACCCTGAAAGCCCCAAGAAAGAAAGGATTTCACCCTTTGTGGCAGGAGTTAGGGAGTTCAGAAATTAGCTCTTGCGATCTAACATTATTTCTCTGGTATTGGGTGTGAGGTTAACTCCCAAGTAGGTGACTGAAGGAGAAGAAACTTGGGCCTTTCTGGGGACACTGGATATCCCCTGAGGACAGGAAATTAAGGAGAGCAGCAGTGTGGGCCTGTGAATCCTCATAGGAGGGGCTACAAAGGAGGAGGTCATCCACATATTGTATTAAAGTGCTAGAGGTTGTGGGAAGTTCAGATAAGTCTTGAGCTAAGGCCTGGCTGAAGAAGTGGGGCCTTTCCCAAAATCCCTGGAGCAAAACTGTCCAAGTAAGTTGTTGGGAATGGCATGTGTCAGGATCAGTCCTATACTAAATTGTATGAGCCATTAAGCTTTATAACCAGAAGGATGGGTGTATTTAAACGCGAGCGGGTAGGCCGTAAGGGATGAGAAGAAAGGAGTTTGTGTACCATGGGTTTTAAGCCTATTAGATGTTTGTTAGTGGTGGGGTACTGAGGGACATTAGGGAACAAAGAGGGGTTCCACAACTTACCAAGGATAGGGGAATGGTGTATAGCAATGGAGGGAGAAGAAGTGTCCCACACTAGGAATTAACCTTGTCCAAAGGGGAGGGGGAGGTGGAAGACTCAGGGGACAGGTCTGGATGCAGCCTGTAACAGGAGTATCATAGCTGGAGTTAAAGTGTTTAGGGTAAGAGTAGCATTGAATTTGAAAAGAATGTCCCATCCTAATAAGGGGGCTGGGCATTGAGGCATTATTAAGAATTCATGTGTGAATTGGGTGTGATGTAGGGTGCAGGAAAGGGCTTGAGTGATCTGTGGGTGATATTCTGATCCTGTAACCCCTAATATTGTGATAGAGAATGGAGTTCTTGGTCCTGCATACTTAGAAAGGGTAAAGCAAATGGCCCCTGTATCAATGACAAAAGAGATCGGCTTACCTGCTATAAGGCGAGTTACCCTGGACTCACACATGGTGATCTCTGTGGGGGCCTCGGGCCCTGGGCATCATCATTCCTCTTGGGCAAAGCCTAGAAGCTCTGGTAGGGATGGCCATAAAACCAAAGGCTGTAGGTTGGGGACTGGGCCACTCCCTCTCTGGCGAGTGGCACATTCAATCCCCCAGTGACCTGGCTGCTTGTAGTGAGGACGGGTTATGACAGGCCCATACTGAGTGCCCTGGTTGACTGCACTTGAAGCAGTTCCTGGATGGCTTGCCCCTACAGGCAGCCAGCTTTAGAGTATGTGAGCCATGGATGGCATTAGCTGGGAGCTGGTATTTGGCCTGATCTCTTTTATAGTTTTTTTTAATATCAGGGGCTGATTGGGTAATGAAATGAGAGTGTAAGAGTGTCATGCCTGCAGGGGAGTTTGGTTCTATGCATGTGTATTCATGTAAAGCCTCAGAGAGGCAAGTTAGGAATTTGCTGGGATTTTCAGTGGATCTCTGTGTGATCTCTCTAAGCTTGTCATAATCGACTGACTTGTGAGCAGCCCTGTGGAGGCCATGAAGTAGGTGTGTGATCATGTTATCCCAGAGATCTCAATCCCTGTGGCCAGCCTGGTAGTTCCAATTGGGGTCCATGCAAGGAACAGCAATGGCTCCCGCAGGCTGCCTATAATTTTGAGCATGTGCCTGAGCCACCATCCAGACCTGCTCCCTGTACATGGACTCAGACAATTCCTTCCATCCCAGCCATTTCGCAGAAAGGTTATAAAAAGCTGGAGCTGAGGCAGGGTTGTTACCTGATGAAGGGGAAGAAGGGGAGGAGTTGGGCTGAAGATGAGCATCTAGAGGCCAGGTGTGAGGGAGAGAGAGAAATGTGGAGGGCTGATGGATCAGAAGATTGATCCTAGTCTGGAAGGAGAGGATGAGCATGAGCTAGGAGAATTTGAGACATAGGACAGTTTTGACAGAGAACATGTTCAGAGGTAGGAAAAGGCCTGAACAAGGAATCTCTACTGCTTTTGCCGTTTGGGTGAGTGTCTAAATCGAGTGCCATCTTGTGGCCACTAGGATCCATTGTAATGATGCGTTTGAGTTTTAATGTCTCTCTGGAGGCTGAGGAATTGGCCAGGAGACAGCACAAGGGCATAGAGTGTGGAGGTTTGGATTGTGAGGATCCCATGTAGAGGGTGAGAAAGGGCAGTCAGTCCTGGTAGAAGAAGAGTGCCAGCAAAGAGCATCCCCTTTGGTGCCCACCTTATTTTTGAGAGAAAAGCCTCCGACCAGCTAGAGGAGTGTCCTCCAATACCTGGGGGGCATGAGAAGAGTTCCCTCAGCCAGGCGCCTGGGCTTCTTAGAGACCAAAGTTGTAGACAGTAGTTGGTGGAACTGTGGAAGTAAGCAGGACAGACCCACTGACTCACCCTGAATTGAGGCCAGTGTTGGATGCGTTGGTCTGAAATGGCAAAAGGAGAGAGAGTCCTGAGTGTACCCAGTTCCCGCAGGTCTGGGAAGGGTGGCCGAGGGCCAATCACCCAAGAGAGAGGGGATCGTCCACAACGTCAGCCAAAACCTTTCCCAGGTTTCAGCACCATAATGAGAGAAAGTGAGCCAAGATGCCTGGTACCATTCAAGCTTTATTAAAGGAAAAGTATCTACCAGGCTGCACTCAAAGTGGGGAACAGCCTAGAGCTGCCCTGAAAATAGGGAACAGCCCTAGATGTGGGGGTGGTAGAGCTTATATAGTGCACCAATGGCTGGTTGATACCATCAAGGAGGGTCATTATGCTAATGTGGATCAGGGTGTCTCCACCCTGATCCACTGCCTTTTTGCAAAAGCAAAAGGGGTTTCTGTTTAAGTCAGGAGGCTTCTAGTAAAGGAAAGAGGGGAGGGGAGGGGAGGGAAGGGGAGAGGAGGAGGTGGGTAGTGCCATTTTGTTCTTGGGCTTGTCTAAAGTGGTGCTGGTTATGTTGCAGATCTATTAAGATGATTGCTCATAAACCAAAAGCCTCTGTCCTTAACAATAGAATCATAGACATTTATGGGCTACTTTGGGGGAAAGATAGAGATAATACCAAATAGAAAATCCCCTCAAATCATATTAAGAGATTGTCTTTAGACCAACATTTTATGAGTGCTTTTTAATGAACCACATCTACTAAACCGGTACAACTTCTGTAATTTCAGGTGAACAATATCAGTCTTATAAGATAGATCAGTACCATTTCAGGTCTGGCATTTTCAGAACTCACTTTTTACCCATCGCTTTACTAGATGTAGTTTTACTTCAGGTAGCATGCCATTCAAAAGCCAATTTTCTTTTGATTTTTCTTCTTTTGTGTTTCTTAAATAGTATCCTATCTACCTCATTGTTATTATCATTTATTATAGTATATTTTTAATTGCTAAAAGAGTAGATTTTAAATGCTTTCACTACAGAAAATAATAAATATGTAAAGTGATGAATTTGTTAATCAGCCTAATTTGATTATTTCACATTGTAAACTTATATAAAAACATCATCTGTACCCCATATATATGTACTATTATTATTCATCAATTAAAAATCACATATTAAAAATTCACTATTAATATCAATACTGATTAAACATATGTGAAAAAATATTGAAAATATTAAGTATTATGCAAGATTGTGAGATTTATATTAGTATAATTAATAATAGAATACAATAGGTTATTATTTATTTAAGATCATAAGTTTTTAGAGAGCATTTATAAAATTAAATAAAATGTAAAGAGATGTTGAATATATTTAAATTGCCTGGAACTTCTAGGAAATGTACTAGTCATTCAATGGATGATAACCATTGTCACCATCATAATTCAATTTTCACATTTCAGCACAAGATGCAAATAAACATTTAATGCATTCTGTGAATAATGTGAAATTAAATTATGCCCTTTGTATGTATTCTCACCCAACTGAAAGAAACACTTGGAAAATTTTCTAGAGGTTTCCGTAATTTGACCAAGTCTCTTGTTTTACCAAAGACTGTAGACAATATAGCCTGAAACATTTGTTTGTATGATTCTTTTGACAATACCACAACTCCTTTGTAATATTCTTTGGAGATGGAGATCAAAGCTATAAAATAAAGAGATAAAGAGGAGTTTTCTTAATTTTGAGCTTATCAGATGTAAATTAGTTATGAGGTTGACATTTGCCCATTTATCCAAAATCTAAAAACAACCTCAATTAGATATGCATGTGAAAAGTAATACAAAATGAAAACATTAGGCTGTTGTCATTGGATTTATTTAGTTTTCCTTTTCATGAAAATTACTCTCCATATTCCGGCACAACTTCTGATTTACAGATCCCATCATGAACATGTCTTCATGAAGATTTGCTTTCTCACCCTAAGACACATCTTTTTATAGTATTTAATAAACTGCTGGAGAGACGGAGCTTAATAAATGCTTTGTTTTGTTTTGTCTTTACTGATAATTATTCAATTCATCAACAACTACAGATGAATCCCTTTTTTAGTTTATTTTCTCTTTTTGCCTCTGCTGAATTTTGAAAGCTAGCTACAAAAAGCAATATCAGTCATTTTTGTCTTAGATCATTAAGATTCTAGACATGGGATAGAAAAATCTTCATGTTGGCAAGTTCACTTGTACTCTGTCTTTGAAGGCTCTGGTGAAACCGCCTTATAGTGAGTTTCTAACTAGTAGTTTAACCACAGAGACCATGTCAGACCTGCCTTAGAGGAAATGCTGCTTTTCAGTAAAAAATATTAAAATGTGTAATTTATGTGATTGAGCAAAAATTTCCCACATCAAACAACTTATTTACATTGTATATGCCTACATAGAAATGTCTAATTTTAAAAAATATTACACATATCACATGTCAGACAAATAACAATAAGTTATATAATACCTCTGTACCTATGCAATTACTGTTTTTAATCACCCTTTTTCATAAGGCCTCTTAGAAAAGGGTCAGTTTTTAGGAGGAGTCTCAACTTGGTAGTGAGTCTTGGACTATTTCCTCAAGGATGAGCCTCTCACAAAGGTGTTTTCCTAGTTCTGTGGTTGTCTCTCATACTAGTTAGGATCCTTTAAAAATGCTGATCAAACTCAGAGGCCACACACAATTGCAATTCCTTAGAGCAGTGTTTCCCACATTTGCCTGTCCATAAAAGTCACCAAGCGTCCCTGTTGTATATATTCCTAAGACCCTCCCAAGAAGGCTCTGATTCAGCAGGTCTGGAGCAGAACCTTGATATCTATATTTTTAATAAGTGCCCTGGGTAATTCTCATGATGAGACAAAATTAAGAAACACTGCTCTTCAGAAATGACACAGGAAAATTAAGCCTAATTTTTCTAGGTGGCTTTCTTATTGACTAACATGGAATGATTTCCAGTGCCATCAATTGGGGAAGGAGGATTCCATTCAATCAGCTCTCTTAAATTAATTTATATCATAATAATCCTCAGATAAATAGATTTCTAATACAGCAAGAGTGGCAGAAATGGATTAGCATACCTATGTCATTTAGACTGATACAAAGTATATTTAAGAATTTACTCTGGAATAAAATAATAATGACAGTAAGGAGGGGAGGAGAAATAAGAAGAAAAGAAGGGCAATAATAGCTAATGTTTATTCAGTCTTCACTGTGATTAGCACTAAGTGCTTTATATATAATTCTACACGTATATCTCAAAATAACTGTAAGCGGTAAGTGT
Source organism: Galeopterus variegatus (assembly GCF_000696425.1). Taxonomy (NCBI): domain Eukaryota; kingdom Metazoa; phylum Chordata; class Mammalia; order Dermoptera; family Cynocephalidae; genus Galeopterus; species Galeopterus variegatus. Next base: position 206,001 of record NW_007727503.1, read on the forward strand.
CATTATTCTCCCCATTTAATAGATAAGGAAACTGAAGCAGAAGGTGATGTTGCTAATTAACTGCATTTCAAAGACTTCTCACAAAAAGTAAATAGAGGAACTATTACTTTGTCAACAAACAATTGAGCTGAGAAGGCACAAAATTTTGTTTAATAAATTTGTAGGCAAGATTTGATACAGACAAGACTTAATTTGGATAAACTGTAGTTAACATTACCTTATTTCCTGTTCATTCTACCTTACATCAGACAATTTTGCATAAACATGCAAAATTATGCTCTAATAGCATATTCTGCCACTCACACATTATCTGTCATCACTGACCAAAATTATAAAAGGACACAGAATGTTTGAAGTGAAACTACCTGTATTCGAAATTCAGCTCAGCCACTTAGTAACTGTCCTAGAGGTTTACTTCTTAATAATCTGTAACCTTTGGCAAGTAATGCCACCTTCAGAACTTCAATTTCCTTTTTTGTAACATAGGGTAATAATGATATTTATCTCATAAGACTGTTGTAAGACTCCAGTGAGCTAATCTATTTTAAATGCTCACTGAAGTGTTTATTACATGTTAGGGGCTCAATAAGTGATAATTAGAATGAGGATCATGCTTCTGATGATTACAGCCACTACTATCATCATTCCCACCAATGACTCTTTCTGCCTACTTTTTATAAAAATCATCTCTAGGGATACAAAGAATTTGTCAATAATAAACCCAGAGGAAAAAGACTTAGACATAAAAAAAATTCAGGGTAACAGTCGGACAGGGAAAAATTTTTCTTTCCACATGAATACTAAATCACCATGCTATTCAAGTCTCTGAAACTTTATCTGACTAAATTTTTTTCACATTTAAAGTGAATACACTGATAACTATCTTTTTCCTCAATCTCAAAAAAGTATAGGTGGTGGCAGTGTCATAAATTGAACACGAGAGGTTTAGAATAAAATGATTAGACTTTGGTGTTTATCTCCAAATTCCAAGTAATCCATATCTAGCTCAGTAAAATAGTTACATAGCTTTTTAAGAATTAATTTCTGGTAGCAATATCATTCTAACAACAAAAGAAGAGTAAGCTGACATTTATTCATAATGACTCGAGAAACTGTGATGAAGTGAAAGAGAAAAGCACTGTAACATGGAGTCAGAGAGCTTGGGTATGAGTCCTGGCTCTTTTACACATTGACTGTAAGACCTTGGGCAAGCCATTCTGCTGCTCTAATCCTTAGTTTCCCCAGAGTTATTTTGAGAATTATTTCTTTGTATTACACAAGAGGGATATATATGAATTAAGAAGTTCTTTATAATACCTAGGGGAAAATAGTTTTCTAGATGCTTCAACACATAAATTTTAAAAGTCACCTCACAAGCAGAAACAAGTCAAATAGCTATTAAGTTATTTAAAGAAATACAATCACAAAGAACTAATTTACAAAGTTTATTCATTTAACAAAAAAAAATATTCCTCTTAAAAAGCTATTTCCATTATTACAATAAATAAGACTAGATAAGATGGATTTAACAGCTTTTGAATATTCTTTAAAGTTTTAATTGGTCAAAGACAGAAAGAAAAGAAACAAACAAGCAAAAAAACACAAAGCCAGAACATCTGAAGGCCTCAGAATTCTGGAGTTTTGGTGTCCCACAGGTCTTTTACCAATCCAACCATTATGAATTGTGTAAATTTCTTAATTAATTTAAAAAACAATTATTTTAATATAAATTAGTAAATTTATTAAATTTGGTGAATTAATCCTTGGCCAGATTATTTCTTCAGTGAATGGATTTTTAGTAAATTTGTCTTAGATATAATGGCTACCCTCTCTTTGTGCCTTGCATTTTACCAACTTATTTATTGAAGAAAAAATCTGGTATTAAATGCATTTAAAATGGACATTTGTGACATCCTTAAATGGGAAAAAAAATTCATCAAGGTAACCTGAAGAAGTATTTTGTTGAATGAAAGTAGAAGACAACACATTGCTGTCTTTCTGAAATTGGGAAGAAACATTAAATAGAGGCTTCTAGTCGAGATGGCAAAATAGATGGTCCCCAGCATCACTTTCTCCCACAAATCAACTAATTTACAGCTATTAAAAAGCAACAACAGCCAAGCTGGGACCACTAGAGCTAAGGGGAAGAGGAGGAGAGACCTATGGAGTTCATGAAGGTGGGAGAAGCCACGATGAGAGAAAGAAAGGATCACTCCTACAATTTCGAATCCCGGCCACTTCAAGGCTGGAGCTGGTGAGCACACAGAGCAAGAGCTGGCAAAAGCTACTGCTGCACCCATCATATGAAGTTGCTTGGAGGCAGCAGGGGAGAAAAAAGCCTTGGTGGCCCCCAGGCCGGCAGGGTTCCCATGGAGCCACATAGTAGTGAGGAGCCACAGACAACTGGAAAAAGGAGTCATTTGGAGGCCAGTAAGTCTTTCCAAGGGACCTACACATGGTCTGCTCCATGGGAAGTGTTTGGAGTGTGGGCAGTGGGTGAGACAGGCCCACTAGGGGAACACTGGGGCACAGCATGGACAGCTGATCTGCCCTCCAATCAGCACAGCACAGGACCACTCAGTGGAGACTGACCAGGAATATAGAACTGCAGGAGGTGCAATTTGCTGAAAAGACTAAGGCCCAGACCAGAGTTTCCACACAACCCAGGTGTACCAGACCTCACAACACCCAGAAGTACATACAAGGTCAACAATGAAAATCTGAGCTGCACAGAAAGCCTTTCCCAGGGAATCAGCAGCAAAGTAGCAATTTACCCCAATCACAGGGTTCAACTGCTAGTCCACACAGGAAGTCCCCCCATTTTAGAAGTAAAAAAAGGATAAAAAATTAGTTCCAGTGCAGAGTTTAAGTGGTGGAAACAGTGAATAATCCAACACAGAATTTAAAGGAAAAAAAAAAAAAAATACCCACAGATCAGAGATAAAGTCTGATACTAACTACTAAAGGTCTAACACCACAAAAAAACCCAAAGAACACGTATAAAACCTAGAATGACTGGAAGACCCCTGTGATCCCAAGCCAGATAGGGGGAGGGCTGCATGCAGGCCATAGCCATGCACCCCTAACAGTCACATTCATCCCAGCAATGACCAATGAGCCAGGGTGATAGGGGACCAAGGGCCTCAGGCACACTCCCCAACATTCACAATCAGCCCAGTGATGACTCCAGGCTCCTGAGTCAGAGAGGTGGGTGGCCAATGGCCTTAGCCACAACCCCCTGACATCTGCAACCAGCCCAACAATGACCACCCATCTGCCACAGAAAGTGTCCTGGACTCCCAAGCCAGGGCAGTGGGTGGCTGATGGCTTCAGCCATGCCCCCCAACAGCTGCAACCAGCCCAGTGATGGCCACCAAGCAACCACCAAAACTCCCAAGATCTCCCCTACCAGAATGAGGAGGTTGTCACAGGCCTCAGCCAAGTCCCCTTTCTTTCCTACTTGTCCCACCTTATTTTCCCCACCTTTTCCTCTCCCCCTAACCCACAACTGCTCAGCAACAACATTCGAGAATGTAAAAAAAAATTATATTAATAAATAAATATTTTTTTAAAAAAATTTGAAAAGAAGAAAATATAGAAAAATATTATATATATATATATATATATTTACACACATGTGTACATATATATGTATGTATATACATGTGTGTGGGCATGTATAAAATATTTTGTTTGATGCTATGTGAGACAGAAAATTCCTTCTCTATCTCCACACCCTGCCTTTGGAAAAAATAAGCCATAGAGGAAAGAAAAAAAGAAATTCATTCTGTAATTGAAAAGATAGGATTTACATCCATTGGAGTACTTTCTGTCATAAAATAATTAGTTTGATCAAGTACTAATTGATTTGGTGGAGATATCAAATCAAGATAAGCAAGAACTAAATTGAGGCCAAGTACCTGGAGAGTTATGAGACTTGAAATAAGTACAGAATTTGGATTGGCTCTGAGGGGAGATGAAAGGGTGCTCCAGGATAGGAACACCATATCATCCAGAAGTTTATTTGGTTGAGATCAGCACTTAAGTAAGATATTAGTAATAGACATATAAAAGAGCCATTGAGGGATAGGGGAATCCTTTTGTTGCATTTTTGCAGTTATACTGCTTAATGTTGCCTATGTAGGAGTATAGGGAAATACTGATAAAGCAAACAAAAATAATAATGAATTCAGATTGGAGTGTAGTCTAATCAAAATTATAAAGTGATGGTCCAAACTGCTTCACTGAACAAGACATTCAGAGCCCCCTGATATATTTCTATAAAGGAAATTAAGTGAAAATGTTTGCACACAATCACCAAACATTCACTCTTCATCAAACTAAACAGAGTAACTATAATTTGAGAAAATCAGGGTATTGCTAGAATCAGCTTCTACCTCACTAGAAAATTCGAAACAAAATTCAGGATTCTATACAAATACATGGAAATTAAACAACAAGATCCTGAATGACCTATGGGTCCAAAAAGAAATTAAGCAGGGAATCAAAAAATTTCTAGGAAACAACCAAAATAAAGACATATTATATCAAAACCCATGGAATACTGCAAAAGCAGTACTGAGAGGGAGTTGATGGCAATAAATGCTTAAATCAAAAAGAAAAAATAAGAATTTCAAGTAAACAACCTAACTGTACACCTAGATGAACTAGAAAAACAAGAAAAATCAATCACAAAGTTAGTAGACAGAAAGAAGTAATCAAGCAGAACTAAATAATACAGAGACCCCTAAACAATACAAAAGACCAATGAAACATGTGTTGTTTTTGTTTGTTTGTTTATTTTTTTGAGAAGATGAGGAAATAGACAAACCATTAGCTAGGTTAGGAAGAAGAAGAAAAGAAGAAGAAGAAGAAGGAAGAAGGAAGAAGGGAAGAAGAAGGAGGAGGAGGAAGAGGAGGAGGAGGAGAAGAAGAAGAAAGAATAAGATAGAAGGCAAAAATAACAGAAAAGAAAAAGGAGACATGACAACTGATTCAACAGAAATACAAAGAATAATTAGAAACTGTTATAAAAAACTATGCAGCAACAAATTTGAAAACCTGGACGAAATGGATAAATTACTGGACAAATAGAAACTACCAAGACTGAAACAAGAAGAAATAGAAACCTTGAACAAACCAATAACAAGCAACAAGATTGAAGCAGTAATCAACAAACTCACAGCAAAGAAATGACCAGGACCGGATGTCTTTACTGCAGAATTCTACTGAACTTTTAAAGAGGATCTAATACCAATTCTCTTCAAACCTAAAAAATTGAAACAGAGGCAATTCTCATAAAATCCTTTCCATGAGGCCAGCATCACCTCGATTCCAAAACCAGACATAGATATAACAAAAAATGAGAACTACAGACCAATATCTCTGAAGAACATATATGCAAAAATCCACAACAAATACAAGCAATTAGAATGCAGCAACACATCAAGTAAATTATATGCGATGTTCAAGTGGGATTTATCTGAGGGATGCAAGAATTGTTCAGCTTATGCAATTCAATAAATGTGATGCACCACATCAACAAAATCAATGATAAAAACCATATGATTGGGCCGGCCCGGTGGCGCACTCGGTAGAGTGCGGTGCTTGGGAGCACGGCAGTGCTCCCACCAAGGGTTCGGATCCCATATAGAGACCAGTCTGCTCACTGGTTGAGCACGGTGCGGGCACGACACTGAGGGTTGCGATCCCGTTGCCAGTCACAGTACGGGCACGACACTGAGGGTTGCGATCCTGTTACTGGTCACAAAAAAAGAAAAAAGGAAAACAAAACAAACAAACAAACAAAAAATATGATTATCTAAATAGATACAGAAAAAGCATGCAACAAAATTCAACATCACTTCATGATAAAGCCTCTCAACAAACTAGGTATAGAAGGAAAGTATCTCAGCACAATTAAAGCCATATATAACAAACCCATTGCCAATATCATCCTGAATGGGGATAAGAGCAGGAACAAGACAAGGATGCCCACTCTCACCACTCTTATTTAACATAGTACAGGAGGTACTAGCCAAAACAATCAGGCAAGAGAAAGAAACAAAGGGCATTCAGAGTGGAAAAGATGAAGTCAAACTGTCCTTTTTTTGCAGATGACATGATCTGATATATAGAATGTCATGAAGATTCTATCAAAAAATGCTTAGAGCTGGTTAATAATTTTAGTAATGTTGCAGGATACAAAATAAATGCCCCAAATCAGTTGCTTTTATATTCTCTAATAATGAACTAATAGAAAGAGATATCAAGAAAGTAAGCCCATTTACAATAGTCACTTAAATAAATAAACACCTACAAATCAATTTAACCAAGGAGGTGAAAATCTCTGCAATGAGAACTACAAACCACTACTGAAAAAATTAAAGAAGACACAGAAAGATGGAAAGACATTCCATGCTCTTGGGTTGGAAGAATTAACATTATGAAAATGTCTATACCACCCAAAGCAGTCTACAGATTCAATGTACTTCCCATCAAAACACCAATGAGATTCTTCCCAGAAATAGAAAGAAAAAAAAAAATCCTAACATTCATATGGAACAACAAAAGACCCCAAACAGCCAAAGAAATTCCAAGCAAAAATATAAATAAATAAATAAATAAATAGTAAAGCTGAAGGCATAACACTATGTAATTTCAAATTATACTGCAAAACTATTGTCACCAAAACAGCATGATATTGGCATAAAAATAGACACTCAGACCAGTGGAAAAGAGTAGAGAACCCAGAAATCATTCCACAGACTTACAGCCAATTGATATTTGACAAAGGCAACAAAAACATACACTGGGGAAAAGACTGCCTCTTCAATAAGTCATGATGGGAAAATTGGACATGTATACTCAGAAGAATGAAATTAGACCTGCACCTCTCACCATATATCAAAATCAGCTCAAAATGGAATAAAGACTTAAGTATAAGACCTGCAACTGTAAAACTACTAAGAGAAAATATAGGGGAGACACATCAAGAATTAGGACTGAGTAAAGATTTTATGGACAAGATCCCAAAAGCACAAGCAACAAAAGAAAAATAAATAAATGAGATTATATAAAACTAAAAAGCTTCTGCACAGCAAAGGAAACAATCAACAGAGTGAAATGACAACCTACAGAGTGAGAGAAAATATTTACATACAATGCATCTGACAAGGGATTAATATCCAGAATATACAAGGAACTCAAGCAATTACACAATTAAAAAACAAGTAATCCAGTTAAAAAATGAGGAAAGGAGTTGAATACACATTTTTTTTAAAGGAAGACATATGAATTGTCAACAGAAACTTATAAAAATGCTCAACAACACTAATCATCAGGGAAATACAAATTAAAACCACATTGAGATACCACCTTACTCCAGTTAGACTGGCTATAATCAAAAAGATGGAGAAAAATAAATGCTGATGAGGATGTGGAGAGAAGGGAACTCTCCTACCCTGTTAGTGGGACTGTAAATTGGTACAACCACAACAGGAAACTGTATGGAGGTTTCTCAAACAACTACAGATAGATTTACCATACAACCTAGCAATCCCACTTCTAGGTATATACCCAAAGGAATGGAAATCATCATGTCAAAGGGATATCTGCACTCCAATGTTCATCAAAGCTCTATTTAAAATAGCCAAGATATGGAACCAACCTATATGTACAGTGATGGATGACTGGATAAGGAAGACGTGGTACGTATAGACCATGGAATACTACTTTATCATAAAAAAGAATGAAATTCTGCCATTCATAGCATCTTTGATGAGTTTGGAGAAAGTTATGTTGAGAGAAATAAGCCAGACACAGAGGGAAAAATATCACATATCCTCACTCATATGTGAGAGCTCAGAGAGAAAGAAGGAAGTAAGGAAAGACCACACAGTAGCCTGTTGGACTTGCAGAGGGAGAGAGCATATCTAGCATTGCATAGTGGGGTGGGAGAGGGCGGAGGGGGAGGGAGGTCAGGGATTAATTGGGTTTGGGACACAGGGAATAATCACAGTTTGTGGTAACGGGCATGTTCATAGTATTGACCTGGCCATCACATATTGGGCACAAGTGCTGATGGTCAGCTTTGTACTCCATGGGTATGCACAATCAATAGAAAATGTAAATTCCAAATTACACTTTCTGCAGATGAATCATGGACTAATGGGATTAAAATTCTGCATCCATGAATAAAGAAAAAACAAGTTAATGAATTTCTACTGTATGCAAGGCTTTTTATTACAAAAGTCATCTCGTTTAACCCTCACAACACACTTGTGAGATAGCTTTCATCATTTTCTAATTTTAAAAATTAGGAAACTAAAACACAAAGAAGCTAAATACTATGTCCAAGTTTACACAAAGATGTTGATGCCTAGATTTTAACCAAGATTTTTCTAACTCCATTGGGAGTATGCCTTGACAAGAGCCCACATTGACCTTACACACTTTTCAATGTGTATAGTCTTTAGACTCCACACAGTTCATACATAAACTGATGTAAATGAGTTTTTTATTTTTTTAATGTTATTATGTGTTTGCTCCTTTTATGTGGAAAGCTCATCAAAAGCATGAAGTTTACAGCATATCTTTTATCTTTCCACCACCTACCGCCAATGGAGCGTAATATATGTATGGTCACTTGGTAGGTTCTCAGTACACACACCACTGCTGATCTCCTTAGTGTCTTTCTGTAAACATAAATTTTTAAATGTAACTTCTAAGACTGAAAATAAACTAAATGAGAACTTCTGCTTCTGGCCAACATTCAGTACTTGGCCATATATTTACCCTTTCACCAGAAAAAAAAATTAAATAAAAAAATAAATAAAACAATGCTTCTCAAGACACCTGGCAGCAGACAACAACAGACAGTGATCCTTGGCAGACAGGAAACAAATAAGTAAACTTTACAATTGCCCCAGCTTACTGCCTTGAGAGAGTTTCTGGACCATGACATAAGGAGAACTGAAGGGGACCCTGATGGACTCCCTGAGTTGAAGATATAGAGCTGAGAACCAGGTGAGACCGAGACTAAAGTAATGAGCATTCATAGAATACAGTCAGTACTAGAGAAGAGTGAACTGCACAATAAAACAAAACTCAGACCTACAGAATTTCCAGATTCAATACATAGCAGAGTATGCTGATTGACACATGAATGCGAGGAAACTAAGACATGGGCAAAAGTATTTGAAAGTATTAGGGATAACACTGCTTGATTTTGAAACAGGATCAGAAATGGTATCTATTCTCATCAGACAGAGTATAAAACTTCATTATTCTTGGGGCATGAGGTAGGGTACACCGGAAGGTCTTTTCTCTATAGTATAATTAGCACTAGAGTAACATGGCTCTGGTCTCAAATAAAAAATTTTTAAAAAGTAAGACCAAAAAGGATCAAACAGTTTATAAGTAATTTAACTGCATCCCTGAAAAGGCTTACTACTTATAGGAACACTAAATATTGGGCACCCAGAAAGATAAAAACCACAATATCTGCATTCAATAAAAAAGTTCAAGAGAGCAAAATGATGAAGTAGGACACTCCAAACCCTTGTTTCCCTATGAAAACACCAAATAGACAACAACAGACTGACCAAAATAGCTTTCTGAGAGCTCTAGAAACCAAAGATCTGCAACAACCAAATAAAGGCCTAATTAAGAAAAAGCCAGCCTAAAAATGATAGAAAAAAATTATGACAATTTTGTTCATCCTTGCTTTACTACCTCCCCAGCATGGCATGGCATAGACAAGAGGAGGATGTCCAATTCCTGGTCTCTCTCTCACGAGGAAATGTGAAGAAATCAACTTGCTTGCAATGTTCTAGCTTGTCTCAGGGCTTTCTAAGGAACGGATTCTGTCTCACCCAACTTGGAACACTAACCAGAATAGTGGCTTAGTTAGTATATCAGGATGGAGAATACTGAACATAGTGGTGGGTACAACAGAACATGAAAACTACAGGAGGACTATAAACCAGCAGGTGTCTGAGACTAAAAGATTACAGACAGATGAATAGAATGGAACACCTAAGGCCCTGAAAAGGAGCAGGAGCTAGACTGTTAGGAAGTTAACACATTTGAAAGCAACTGTGTATACAAGGGAATTGGGGGAAAAGCACATGTACAGGCTCAAGGAAAAAAACATGCCCAGAAAAGGCCTGAAAAGACCTTAAGCCATCAGGTCACTCTGATTACAGAAGGTCTTCCCCTGCACAGAGGCAGTCTACAAATATTGACATTGGGACAAGTAATTTTTTAAAAAAATGTATTAGCATATTCATTATTACAATTTGTAATTGTTCCTTACGACCCTTAACTGACCAATCACTTCGCAACCCGACTCCCACCCTCCCCGCTCCCATCTCTAGTATTCTTTGGTTTGTTCTCTCCATCTGAAAGTTCAATGCATTATTGTGGTCTTTTCTTTCTTTCTCTCTCTCTCTCTCTCTCTCTCTCTCTCTCTCTTTTTCTTTCTTTTCTTTCTTTATTTCTTAGCACCCAGTTATGAATGAGGACATAAGGTGTTTCTCTTTCTGTGTCTGGCTTATTTCATTTAACATAATTTTCTCCAGGCTCATCCATGTTGCTGCAAGTGGAAGAATTTCATTCTTTTTTATGGCTGAGTAGTATTCCAGTGTGTACATATACCACATTTTCCTTATCCAGTCATCCGTTGATGGACTTTTAGGTTGGTTCCATATTCTGGCTATTGTAAATAGAGCTTTGATGAACATTGGAGCACAGGTATCCCTTTGACATGATGGTTTCCATTCCTTTGGATATACACACAGTAGTGGGATTGCTGGATCATATAGTAGCTCTGTCTGTAGTTGTTTGAGACACCTTCATACTGCTTTCCATGATGTCTGTACTAATTTAGAATCACACCAACAGTGTAGAAGAGTTTCCCTTTCCCTGAAATCTCACCAGCATTTGTTATTCTCAGTCTTTTTAATAATGGCCATTCTAACTGGGGTGAGATGATATCTCAATGTCGTTTTTATTTGCATTTCTCTGATGACTAGTGATGCTGAGCATTTTTTCATGTACCAGTTGTCATTCATATGTCTTCCTTCGAAAAATGTCTATTCAGCTCCTTTGCCCATTTTTTAATTGGGTTATTTGGGTTTTTTACTGTGTAGCTGCTTCAGTTCCTTATGTATTCTGGATATTAATCCCTTGTTGGATGTATAGTTTGTAAATATTTTCTCCCATTTTGTAGTTTGTCATTTCAGTCTGTTGATTGTTTCCTTTGCTGTACAGAAGCTTTTTAGTTTGATATAATCCCATTTGTTTATTTTTTCTTTTGTTGCTTGTGCTTTGGGGGTCTTATTCATGAAGCGTTTGCCCAGTCCTACTTCCTGGAATGTTTCTCCTATATTTTCTTTTAGTAATTTTATGGTTTAGGATCTTATATTTAAGTCTTTAATCCATTTTGAGTTGGTTTTGGAGAGTTCCAGGAAAATGGCGGCCTAGAGGTGCCCAGGACAGGTTTCTCTCACATAAGAAGATCACAATGAGCCCACTGCCACTGCTATCGCAATTACCAGAGCCATTGTCTGGCCCCAGAACCATTTCCCATCTCAGAGCAGCTCTCCGCAGAGTAGCAATCACACAGGTGGCCTGTCTTTGCAAAGACAGACTCCACAGAGGCAAAGCCTGCAACCACCACCACCATTGCAGCACCATGAATTAATGCTGCAGCATCAAAGGACACAGTGCTGGTAAGTGAGGCAACTACAGCCACCGGAGATGCAGCTTCTGCCACAAATTAACCCTGCAGTTGCCAAGGACATTGTGGGCATAAACGAGGCAGCTGCAGTCATGCTGCTCTTCCATGAATTAACCCTGCAACTGCCTAGGCCACTGCAGATGAGAGACACAGTAAACTTAAGGGAGGCAGTTGCAGCTGCCAGTACTGCTGCCACCCTCACAAAGTAACCCTGCTATAGCTGTGGATACTATAGACACAAAAGAGGCAATTACAGCCACTAGTGCATTGCCACTGCAGTCACTGTAGCTACATAGCTTACTGCAGACACTACAGACAAGCAGGCAGCTTTACAACCACCACTGCTGCAGTCACTGCCACCAACAGCACCACCGGACAGCCACCATTGTTGTGCAAGCATCCCACCACCACTGGAGTCTCTGCTGCCATGCAAGCAAACTGCCAAAGCCACTGCCACAACCCCTGCCACCATGAGAGTGGCCTGCTACCATGTCAGCAGCCATAGCAGCTATGGCAGCTGTCCAGGTAGATGGCCAACCACTTATCTGAAATGAAACAAAGAGGGCCACAAGCACCGTCCAGAGAAAGAGAGTAACAGAAGAAACTGCTCTTCAAGATGACTAAACATCAATGTAAAGATACTAAACACAGTTTGAATTAATTTGTTTTTTGGTGAGAGGTACAGGTCCAGTTTCATTTTTCTGCATAAGGATGTCCAATTTTCCCAACAACATTTATTGAACAGGCTGTCTTTTCCACAGTGTATGTTCTTGTTTCCTTTGTCAAAGGTCAGTTGGCTGTAAGTATGTGGGTTGATTTCTGGGATTTCACTTCTGTTGCATTAGTCCAAGTGTCCATTTTTAAGGCAGTACCACAATGTTTTGTTTATGATAGCTTTGTAATATAATTTGAAGTCAGGTAGTGTTAGGCCTCCAAGTTTATTTTTGTTTCCCTCAGTATTGCTTTGCTAATTCAGGCTTTTGTGTTATTCCAAATGATTCTTAGGATTTTTTTCTCTATTTCTGTGAACAATATCTTGGGTATTTGATGGGGATTGCATTGAATCTGTAGATTGCTTTGGGTAGTATGGACATTTTCATGATGTTAGTTCTTCCAATCCAAGAGCATGGTAAGTCTTTCTACCATTTTGTGTCCTCTTTAATTTCCTTCAGTAGTGTTTTGTAGTTCTTGTTGTAGAGATATTTCACCTCCTTGGTTAAACTGACATGTAGGTATTTTATATATTTACTTATTTTTTGGTGACTATTGTAAATGGGCTTGCTTTATTGATTTCTTTTTCTGCAAGTTTGGTATTGGAGTATAAAAATGCTACTGATTTTTAGGTGTTGATTTTGGATCCTACAACATTACTGAAATCTTTTATCAGCTCTAAGAGATTTCTGCTAGAGTATTTAGGTTTTCCTTGATAGTAGATCATGTCATCTACAAAGACGGACAGTTTGACTTTATCCTTTCAAATCTGGATTCCCTTCATTTCTTTCTCCTCCCTGATTGCTCTGGCTAGTACTTCCAATACTATGTTAAATAGGAGTGGTGAGAGTTGGCATGTGTTTCTGGTTCTTGTATTAAGGATGATATTTGAAATTGGTTTATTATATATGGCTTTTATTGTATTGAGATAATTTCCTTCTATGTCTAATTTGCTTAGTCTTTATCATGAAGCGATGATGAATTTTGCCAAGTACCTTTTCTACATCTATTGAGATAATCATATGTTTTTTTTTCCTTTTTGTCTTTTTTACTGACCAGCAATGGGATCACAACCCTCGGTGTCATGCCCGTACCGGGGACCGGCAATGGGATCGCAACCCTCGGTGTTGCGCCCGCACCACGCTCAGCCAGTGAGCAGGAACTGGTCTCCACATGGGATCCAAACCCTCGGCAGGAGCGCCGCCACACTCCCAAGCGGCGCACTCTCCAGTGCGCCACTGGGCCGGCCCAATCATATGGTTTTTATCCTTGGTTTTGTTGATGGAGTTTATCACATATATGGACTTGCTTGTGTTGAACCATCCTTCCTTCCTTGAGATGAGTTCCACTTGATCATGATGCATAAATTTTTTGATTTGTAACGGTATTCTGATTGTGAAGATTTTGTTGAAGATTTTTGCACCTGTGTTCATCAAAGATATTGAAGGAGTTGAATAGGCATTTCTCAGAGGAAGATATACAAATGGCCAACAGACACATGAAAAAATGCTCAGCTTCACTCAGCATCCAGGAAATGCAAATCAAGTCCACTTTGAAATACCATCTCACTCCAGTCAGGATCACTAATATCTAAAAGAATGAGAATGATAAGTGCTGGAGAGGTTGCAGAGAAAAAGGAACTCATAAACTGTTGGTGGGACTGCAAAATTGTGCAACCTTTATGAAAAATGGTATGGAGCTTTCTCAAACAATTACAGATCGATCTACTATATGACCCAGATATTCTACTTCTGGAAATACACCAAGAGGGATGGAAATCATCATGCCAAATGGATACCTGTATTCCCATGTTTATTGCAGCACTATTTATAATAGCCAAGAGTTGGAACCAGCCCAAATGTCCACCATCAGAAGAGCAGATAAGGGGCCAGCCCAGTGGCGCACTGGGGAGTGCGCCACTTGGGAGCGCAGTGGCGCTCCCGCTGAGGGTTCGGATCCCATGTGGAGACCGGTTCCCGCTCACTGGCTAAGCGTGGTGTGGGCGCGACACTGAGGGTTGCGATCCTGTTACCGGTCAGTAAAAAAGACAAAAAGGAAAAAAAAAAAGAAGAACAGCAGATAAGGAAACTGTGGTATATCTAAACAATGGAATTCTACTCTGCTACAAAAAAAGAATGAAATACTACCATTCACAACAATGTGGATGAACTTAGAGAAAATTATTTTAAGTGAAACAAGTCAGGCACAGAAAGAGAAATACGAAATGTTCTCACTTGTGGAGGGTAAAAATAAATAAATAAACAAACAAACACACAAAGGGTGGAGGAAAGACACAATAATCACAATTCCTTGAACTTGTTAAGACAAGTGAACAGATATATTGGGGGGGGGAGAAGAGGAACCATTAAATGGTCATGAAAATCAAATTCAATGTATATTGAGAAGTTAACATAAAATAAATAAATAAAAAGATATTGGCCTTTAATTTTCTTTTTTGGTTGTATCATTGTCTGGTTTTGATATCAGGATGATGCTGGCCTCATAGAATGAGGTTGGGAGAATTATTTGCGTTCCAATTTATTGGAATAGTTTGAAGAGAATTGGCATTAAGCCCTCTTTAAAGGTTTGTTAGAATTCAGCTGCAAAGCCATCTGGTCATGAGCTATTCTTTGTTGGATGACTGCTGATTACTACTTCAATCTTTTTGCTTGTTATTGGTCTATGTAGGTTTTCTATGTCTTCTTGGTTCAGTATTGGTAGTTTGTATGTGTCCAGAAATTTATCTGTTTCCTGCACGTTTTCAAATGTGTTAGCTTATAGTTGTTTGTAATAGTCTCTAATGATTCTTTATATTTCTGTGGTGAAAGTTGTAATATCTCCCTTTTCATTTCTCCCTTTTTAAAAAATTTGCACCTTCACTTTTCCTTTTCTTTCCTTCTTTCTCTTTTTTAAACCTATCTAATGGTTTGCCTTTGTATTTATCTTCACAAACCAACAACTTTTTATTTGATTGATCTTTTGTATAATTTTTAGGGTCTCTTTCATATAGTTCAGCTGTGAACTTGTTTCTTTCCATCTACACATTTAGAATTGAATTGTTGGGACCTGTCCACCTCTGCAGGATCCCAGCCATGCAACTACCCACCACCAAGAGGACCGAACCAATGACTCTCAGGCCCAAGGCAGCAGCTCCAACTCAGCAGCCCCTGTGGTATACAGGCTATGCAAGTTCCCACCCCTGAGATGACTGAACTCTCAAGTTCTATATCTTATACAGCAGGAAGTCATTGAAATGACTGACAAGGAATTTCAAGCAACAATTCTAAGTAAACTAAATAAGATACAAGGAAATTCAGGTAGACAACACAACAAAGTGAGAAAATGTATACAGGACCTCAAAGAGGAAATGTACAAAGAAATAAATGCCCTGAAAAAGAATGTAGCAGAGCTTGTGGAGCTGAAGGATTCACTCAACAAAATAAAAAATGTAACAGAGAGCTTAACCAGAAGGCCATTAAAAGCAGAAGAGAGAATTTATGACCTTGAAGATGACCTGTTCGAAATAACAGAGGCAGACAACAAGAAGAAAATCTAAGAGAAGTAACATACAACCTTAAGTGCTCAAACAGCTGAATCATGGGTATTCCAAAGGGCAGGAAAAAGGAAATGGTATTGAAAACATATTCAATGAATTAATAGCAGAAAACTTCACAGTTATAGGGAGAGATACAGATCTTCAGACACAGGAGGCTCAAAGTTCCCTAAACATATTCAACCCAAAAAGATCCTCTCCAAGACATGTTATAGTCAAACTGGAAAAACTCAAAGACAAAGACTCTTAAAAGCTTCAAGAAAGAAAAGTCAAGTCACCTATAAGGAAGCCCCTATCAGATCAACATCAGATTTTTCATCAGAAATCCCCAGAGCCAGAAGAGAATGGAATAATATTTTCAAAATACTAAAAGACAAAAATTGCCAGCTTTATCCAGCAAGGCTATCCTTCCAAAAGATTAACTAGTATGTTTCCCAGATAAACAAAAACAGTGGGAATTCACTACCACACAACCAGCCTTACAAGAAATCCGCAAGGGAGTACTCAGTCTGGTACCTGAAAAACAACCATCACTTTTATGAATATTTAAAAAAGGACAAAAAACACCAGTAAAATTAAAATGCTAACAATAAAGAGATAAAAACAGTTTATCTACCATCCTAAGAAACCAACAAACACAGAAGACAAACAGTAAATCAGAAATAAAGGAACAAAAGATAGTTTAAACATCCAAAGAAATCAATAAAATGCCAGGAATAAGTCAACACCTTTCAATAATAACTCAATGTAAAAGGATTGAACTCCCCACTCAAAAGACACAGAGTAACTGATTGGATTAAAAATATGGACCCAACAATATGCTGCCTAAATTGACTCATTCACCTGTAAACACAAACATAGACTAAGAGGGAAAGGATGCCAAAGGGTATATTGAGCAAATAGAAATGAAAAATGAGCTGGAGTAGCTGTTCTTATATCAGATAAAATAGGCTTTAAACCAAAAACCATAAAGAAGACTACTATATAATGATAAAAGGATCTATGCAATGAGAAGGCAAAACAATCATAAATATATATGGACCCAATATAAGAACAGCCAGATTTACAAAGCAAACATCATTAGACCTAACAAAAGAGATAGACACTAATACCGTAATAGTAGGGGACCTGAACACCCAACTCTCTACATTGGACAGATCATCTAAACAAAAATTCAACAAAGAAACACAAGATCTAAACAACACTTCAGACCAACTGGACTTGGCAGATATATGCAGAACATTTCATCTAGCAACCTCAAAATATTCAATTTTTCTCATCCGCACATGTAACATTCCCCAGGAGAGACCACATGTTAAGTCACAAATCAAGTCTCGACAAGTTCAAAAAAATTGGAATTATTCCATTTATTTTTACAGACCACAATAAATTAAAAGTAGAAATCAATAACGAACAGGACTCTATAAACTATATAAATACATGGAAATTAAGCAGCATTCTACTTATGAGATATGGGTCAAAGAACAAATTAAACAAGAGTTGAAAAATATTATTAAAAATAATGACAAATCAAACCAAAACCTGTGGGATATTGCAAAAGCAGTACTTAGGGGTAAATTCAGTGCATTAAATGCTTACTTCAGAAGAATGGAAAATAGCAAGTAATCCAACTAACACTTCACTTTGAAAAATTAGAAGGACAAGAAAATCCAAACACAAAGTTAGTATATGCAAAGAAATAATTAAGATCAGAGCAGAACTAAATGAAAAGGAAAACTTAAAAACAATACAGCAGATTAATGAAACAAAACGTTGGTTTTTAAAAAGATAAGTAAAATTGAAAAACCGTTAGCAAGGCTAACTAAAAGAAGAAGACACAAACAACAAATCTTAGAAATTAAAAAGTTGATATTACAACCGATACTTCAGAAATACAAGGAATCATTAGAGATTACTATAAACAATTATAAGCCAACAAATTTGAAAATCTAGAGGAAATCGATAAATTTTGGACAAACACACAAACTACCAAGACTGAGCCAAGAAGACACAGAAAATTGGAACAGACTAATAACAATCAAAGGGATTGAAGCTGTTATCAGCAGTCTCCCATCAAGAAAAGTCCAAGACCGGATGGCTTGACCACAGAATTCTACCAAACCTTTAAAGAAGAATCAATACAAATACTCTACAAACTATCCCAAAAATACTGAAACAAAGGCTACTCTCCCGAACTCATTCCAAGAGGCAAACATCACCATGAAACCAAAACCAGACAAAGGTAAAACAAAAAATCTACAGGCCAATATCATTGATGAATATAGACAGAAAAATCCTCAAAAAAATACTGGCTAATAGAATACAGTTACACATACATAAAATTATACACCATGATCAAGTGGGATTCATCACAAGGATGCAAGGTTCAACATATGCAAATCATAAATATGATACACCACATCAATCAAATAAAACATAAAAGCCATATGATCATCTCTATAGACTCTGAAAAAGCATTTGACAAAATTCAACATTCATTCGTGATACTCTCTATAAATTGAGTATAGAAGGAAAATATCTCAACACAATTAAAGCTGTATATGGCAAGCCCACTGCCAATATCATCCTGAATGGAGAAAAATTGAAAGCTTTTCCCTTAAGAATGAAAAAGACAAGGATGCCCACTTCTCATCACTCTTATTCCACATAGTGTTGGAAGTACTAGCCAGAGCAATCAGGGAAGAGAAGGAAATAAAGGACATCTAGATTGGAAAAAAATGAGGTCAAACTATCCCTGTTTGCAGATGACATGATCCTATATATAGGATAGCCTAAAAACTCTACAAAAACACTCTTAAAGTTAATAAATGATTCCAGCAAATTTGCAGGATACAAAATCAACACGGAAAATCAGTAGCATTTCTATATTCTAACAAGGAACTGGCAGAAAAAGAAAACAAGAAAGCTAACCCATTTACAATAGCATCCAAAAATAAAATAAAATAAAATACCTAGGAATAAATTTAACCAATGATTTAAAAATCTCTATGATGAGAACTACAAACCACTCCTGAGAGAAATAAAAGAGGACACAAGAAGATGGAAAGACATCCCATGCATTTGGATTGAAAGAATTAACGTTGTGAAAATGTCCATACTACCCAAAGTGATCCAAAGATTCAACACTATCCCCATAAATATTCCAATGACATTTTTCTCAGAATTGGAAAAAACTATCCTAACATTCATATGGAAGAACAAAAGACAATGAATAAACAAAACAATCCTGAGCAAAAAAAATAATAAAAGCCAGAGGCATAAAACTATTGGACTTTAAACTATACTACTAAGCTATAGTAATCAAAACAGCATGGTACTGGCATCAGAACAGACACACGGACCACTGGAACAGAATAGAGAATCCAGAAGTCAACCCACTCACCTAGAGCTATCTGATCTTTGATAAATGCACCAAGACTACACACTGGGGAAGAGACTGCCTCTTCAGTAAATGGTGCTGGGAAAATTGGACACTCATATGTAGGAGAATGAAACTAGTCCTATGCCTCTTGCCATATACCAAAATCATCTCAAAATGGATTAAAGAATTAAATATATATCCTGAAACAATAAAACTATTCAAAGAAACACTCCAGGAAGCAGGATTGGGCACAGACTTTATGAATATGACCCCCAAAGCACTGGCAACCAAAGGAAAAATAAACAACTGAGATTATGTCAAACCAAAAATCTTCTGCACAGCAAAAGAAACAATTAATAGAGCAAAAAGGCAACCAATAAAGTGGGAGAAAATATTTGCCAAATATATATCTGACAAATGATTAATAACTAGAATATAAAAGGAACACAAACAACTTAACAGCAAAAAACACTTAAATCAATTAAAAAATTGGCAAAGGAGTTGAAAAGGCATTTCTCAAAGGAACATATATGAATGGCCGACAGACACATGAAAAAATGCTCAGCATCACTCAGAATTTGGGAAATGCAAATCAAAAACACTTCTAGATACCATCTCACTCTAGTTCAGATAGCTAATATCCAAAAGACTGATTATGACAAATGCTGGTAAGGATGTGGAGAAAAAGGAAATCTTCTACACTGTTGGTAGGACTTCAAAATAGTGAAGCCTTTATGCAAAATGGTATGGATGTTCCTCAAACAATTACAGATAAATCTATCACATGACCCAGCTATTCCACTGTTGGGTATATACCCAGAGGAATGGAAATCTTCATGAAGGGATACCTGTACTCTCGTGTTTATTGCAGCACTATTTGCAATAGCCAAGAGTTAGAACCAGCCTAAATGCCCATCACTCAGTGAGTGCTTAAGGAAAACGTGGTATATCTACACAAAGGAATATTAATCTTCTATAAAAAAAACTGAAATACTACCACTCACAACAACATTGATGGACTTAGAGAAAAATATATTAAGTGAAAGAAGCCAGGCATGGAAAGAGAAATACCATATGTTCTCACTTACTTGTGGGAGCTAATAAAAATAAGTAAATAGACAAATGAATGGGGGGCATCAATAGAATACACAAAATATCAAGAATTCCTTGAAAGACAAGTGAATACATATGATGTTGAAGTGAGGGTGAGGGAGAGTTAGGAAGGAAAAGGAGCAATTGGTAAAGGTACATGAAAATCTACATTGTACATTGATAAATCAAAATTTAAAAACAAAATAAAAAACAAAGGATAAATCTAGATACTTGGCATGAAAGTTAAGATTGATATAGAAATTTAAGGATGTTAAAATGAAATTTTAAAAATTTCAACATTGGGGGGAATTATATTACAATAAATACTTTAAGAAAAATAATTGGATTGTTATTTTTCTAGTTCTTTGTGGTATAGCATTAGGTGTTTTATTTGAAAATTTCTATTAATTTGATGTAAGCATTTATTTCAATAAGCTTTCCTTTTAATACTGTTTTTGCAGTATCCTACAGGTTTTGGTATGATGTACCTTTATTTTCATTAGTTTCAACAAATTTTTTGATTTCCCATTTAATTTCTTCTTGGGCCCCTAGGTCATGTTTTTTAGTTTCCATAATTTGCATAGTTTCCCATTGTCTGTAAGTATGTGGGTTGATACCTAGGTTTTCTACTCTGTTCCACTGATCTCACTCTCTTTTTTTGTGCCTGTACCATGCTGTTTTGGTTACAAAAGTTTTCTAATATAGTTTCAAGGTGGGTAGTGTTATTCCTCCAGTTTTATTTATTTTGCTCAGGATTGCTTTGGCTATTTGGGGTCTTTTTTTGTTCCATATGAATGTAAGGATTGCTTTTTCTATTTCTAAAAAAGTCATTGGTATTTTTGATGGGGATTGCATTGAATCTGTAGACTACTTAGCATAAATGGATACTTTCATGATATTAAATTTTCTTATCCAGGAGCATGTCCTTCCACCTTTTTGTGTCCTCTTTACTTTCTTTTGTAGTGTTTTTTACTTTTCATTGAAGAGACCTTTCACCTCCTTGGTTAAATTGATTCCTATGCATTTTATTTATTTATTTATTTGTTTGTTTAGTTATTTAGACGGATATTGCAAATGGTTTTGCTTTCTTTTCCTGCTAGTTCATTATTGGAGTATAAAAGCATGACTCATCTTTGCATGTTGATTTTGTATCCTGCAACATCACTGAGATTGATAATCAGCTATAATATTTTTTTGGTGCAGACTGTAAACTTACTATATATGAGATCATGTTGTCTGCAAACAAGGATGATTTGACTTTGTCCTTTCTAATTTGGATGCCCTTTACTGCCTTCTCTTGCCTCATCGCTCTATTACTTCCAATAATTTGTTAAATAGGAGTTGTCAGAGTGGGCATCCTCATCCTGTTTCTGTTCCCCATTTAGGATGATATTGGGGATTCATTTGTCATAAATGGCTTTTACTGTGTTGAGACACTTCCTTCTACACCTAAGTTGCTGAGAGTCTTTATCATGAAGGGATGTTGAATTTTGTTGAATGCTTTCTCTGCATCTCTTGAGATAACCATATGGGTTTTGCCTTTGG
Organism: Galeopterus variegatus; assembly: GCF_000696425.1. Classification (NCBI taxonomy): domain Eukaryota; kingdom Metazoa; phylum Chordata; class Mammalia; order Dermoptera; family Cynocephalidae; genus Galeopterus; species Galeopterus variegatus. Next base: position 228,027 of record NW_007727503.1, read on the forward strand.
TTTTGTTGATATGGCATATCAAATTTATTGACTTACTTATATTTAACCAAACTTGCATCCCTGGGATTAATGCCACTTGATCATAGAGTATAATTTTTTTGATGTGTTCCTGTACTCTGATTTCTAGTAATTTGTTGAGGATTTTTACATCTAGGTTTATAAAGGATATTGGTCTGTTGTTTTCTTTTTTTGTTGTATCTTCCTCAGCTTTTGGTATCAGGGTGATGCAGGCCTCATATTATGAGTTTGGGATAATGGCTTCTGTTTCAATTTTTTAGAAAGTTTGAAGAGAATTGGTATTCTTCTTTAATGGTTTGATAGAATTCATCTGTAAATCCATCCATTCCTGCGCTTTTCTTTTTTGGAAGATATCTGATTCTGCTTCAAAGTCTTGGCTTGTTATTGGTCTGTTCATGTTCTTTGTTTCTTCTTGCCTCAGTCTTGGTAGTTTGTATGTATCCAGAAATGTATCCATTTCCTCCAGGTTTTTGTATTTGTTGGTGTACAGCTGTTTATAATAATCTGTAGTGATTCTTCAAATTTCTTTGGTTTTGGTTGTAATGACTCCCTTATCATTTCTTATTTTTGGTATTTTGGTCTTATCCCTTCTTTGTTAACTTTGCTAATGGTTTATCTATTTTACTTATCTTCTCTGAAAATCTTTCTGTTCGATTGGTCTTTTGTATTGTTTTTTTCTGTGTCTCTATTTCATTTAGTTCTACCCTGCTCTTGATAATTTATTTACATCTATCACTTTTGGGATTTGATGGTAGTTGTTTTTATACTTCTTCTACAAGTGGTGTTATGTCACTTATTTGATGTCTTTCCATTCTATGGATGGAAGCATTTACTGCAATATACTTTCCTCTTAGTACTGCATTTGCATAATCCCATAGGTTTTGCTGTTATGTATTTTTGTTTTAATTAGTTTCAAGAAATTTTTTGATTTCCTGTTTAATTTCTTCTTGGACCCATAGGTCATTCAGGAGTCTATTGTTCAGTTTCCATGAATTTGAGTAGTTTCCAGAATTTTGCTTAATATTGCTTCCCAATTTTATCCAATTGTGGTCTGAATGAGTTTTTATTTATCTTCTAAAAGCCAACTTATTGTTCCACTGATCATTTGTATCATTTTGGGGGTTCTCTATTTCAATTAGTTCTTCCCCGACCTTAATTATTCATTTTCTTCTACTAGTTTTAGGATTGAATTGTTTTTCTCTATTTCTTTCAGGTGTAGTGTTAGGTCATTTATTTGAAGCTTTTCCATTCTTTTGATATAAGCCTTTATTGCAATAAACTTCCCTCTTGGTACTGTTTTTTTGATGTCCCACAGATTTGGGTATGATGTATCTTTATTTTTGTTTGTTTTGAGAATTTTTTTGATTTCCTGTTTAATTTCTTCTTGAACCTGTAGGACCTTCAGGAGTCTGTTGTTTAATTTCCATGCACTTGAGTAGTTTTCAGATTTAGTTGTTGGTGGTTTCCAGTTTTAATCCATTGTGGTCTGAAAAGATACTTAAAATGAGTTCAATTTTTTAAAACTTACTAAGACTTGATTTGTGACCTAATATGTCTATCCTGAAGGATGTTCCATGTGCTGATGAGAAGAATGTGTATTCTGTAGTGGTTGAATGAAATGTCTATAGGTGTCTGCCAGGTCCAATTGTTCTAAGTTGTAGTTTAAATCCTGTGTTTCTTTGTTGTTTTTTTGCCTGGAAGATTTTTCCAGTGCTGAGTAGGGTGTACAGTTCACCCACTGTTATTGTATTAAGGTCTATAACTATTTTAAGCCTAAGAGTGTTTGCTTTACATATATAGGTTCTTCAGTTTTGGTTGCATACATGTTTATGATTGTTATATCTTCTAACTGGATAGATTCCTTTATAATTATACAATGGCCTTCTTTGTCTCTTTTTATGGTTTTGGTTTGAAGTCTATTTTATCCAATATAAGAATATCTACTGCTGCTAGTTTTGGGTTTCTACTTGCATGGTATATCTTTTTCCATCCCTTCAATTTTAGTCTGTGTGTGTCTTTATAGATGAGGTGGGTCTTGAAGACAGCATATATTTGTATCTGGCTTTTTAGTCCAATCAGTCAGTCTGTGTTTTTTGAATGGGGAATTTAATCCATTTATATTTAGTGTTGTTATTAATAAGTATTGCTTTATTCCTGTCATTATGTTGCTTTTTGTTCAGATGTTTTAAATATCATTTGTTCCTTTCTTCTTCTTTTATTTTTAACCTCCAATGTTAGTTGAAGTTTTGAGGTGACATGATGTAGTTTCCATATCTTTTTCATTTGCATTTTGTTTTTAATGACAGGTTTTTCTCTTTGTTTTCAATCTGTGATAGTGATTATCACTTTCCAGACCTGGATGCAGGAATTCTGTGAGAATTTCTTGCAGGGCTGGTTGTGTGGTAGTGAACTCCCATAATTTTTGTTTGTCTGGGAAATACACTATTTCTCGCTCATTTCTGAAGGATAAAATTTCTGGGTATAGAATTCTTGGCTGGCAATTTTTTCCTCAGTATTTTGAGTATATCATCTCATTTTCTTCTGGCCTGTAAGGTTTCAGTTGAGAAGTCTGCTGTCAATGTGAAGGGGGTTCCCTTATAGGTGACTTGATGCTTTGCTGCTTTTAGAATTCTCTATGTGTCTTTGGGTCTTGCCAGTTTGACTATAATGTGTCTTGGAGAGTATGTTTTTGGATTGAATATGTTTGGTGATCTTCAGCCTCTTGGATCTGAAGGTCTGCATCTCTCCCTATACCTGGGAAGTTTTCTGTTATTACTTTCTTGAATAGGTTTCCAATGCCTTTTCCTTTATCCTCCCCTTCTGGGACACCCATGATTCAGCTGTTTGTGCACTCGATGTTGTCTGCTAGCTGTCTTAAATATTCTTCGTTTTTTAAATTATTTTTTCTGTCTGCCTGTGTTATTTCAAAATGACCTTCTTTGAAGTCTGAAATTCTTTCTTCTGCTTTCTGTAGCTTGCTGCTCAAGCTTTCTGTTCTGTTTTTGTATTTTATTGAGTACATCCTTCATTTCTAGGATTTTTGATACATTCCTTTTTAAGGTTTTCTCTTTGAAAATTTCCTCCTTCATATCTTTGATATTTGTTTTGTTTCACTGTCTTCTTTAATTGATTCTTCTCTTATCTCTTTGAGTTTTGTAAAGTTCATTCCTTAGAATTCAGTTTCAGATATCTCAAGGTTTTCCTACTCTATGGGGTCTGGTACTTGAGAATTGCCATATTCCTTTGGTGGTGTCATATTTTCTTGTTTATTTGTAGTTCTAGTATTTTTATGTTGATATTTTTCATCTGGTAGGACACTAGTTTCTTCTTTTACTCTGTAGTAGGCTATGAGGCGAAAAACTTCCTCCTCTTTTTGTAGGCTCTTCTGGTGACTCTTCATGCAGTTGAGTGTGCAGTGGGATGCCTTGGCTCCTGTTCAGTTGGTTGGCAGGCCTCCTCATGGCTCAGGCATGGGTCAATGGCTGTGTTGGGTCAGCCCTCCAGATGGTGCTCATCTGGGTGCCAACTCAGTCAGTGGGTAGGCCCCTCTGGGGCTCAGTTGTGGGCTGATGGCTACATCAGGGTTGGGGCATGGGATCAGTGCTCACCTGGGTGCCCATTCAGTTGGTTGGAGGTTCTCCAGTGCTCACACATGGGCAGGCCTGTGGCTGCATGAGGCTCAGGGTGCAGGACCTGTGCTCACCTGGGCAGCCACTTTGTTAGTGTGTGGGCCCCTCTGGGGATCAGGCATGGGCAGGCCAGTGGCTGCATTGGAGTTGGTTCATAGAACTGGCACTCACCAAACTGAACTATTCATTCAATGCAATGTGAAAAAATGCCCATTAGCCTGTGTCTGTGTGCATATGTGTAAATTGACAAGCTGATTCTGAACTTCATATGGAAATACAAAGGACTGATAATATTCTAAACAACTTTGAAAAATAAAAACAAAGTTAGAGTTTTATCATTACCTTAATCCAAGACTTATTATAAGCCTACAGTGACCATGATGGTGTGATGTTGGCATTAAGATATGAAAATAGATTAACAGAACAGAATAGAGAGGCCAGAAATAGACTCGTGCCTACATGGTGAACCAGTTTTTTACAAATGTGCAAAGGCAATTTGATGGATAAAAAATAGTCTTTAAAAAATATATGCTGGAATAATTAGCTATCTCAATGCCAAAGAATAAAGTTTGATTCATACCTTACAAAAAATACAAAAAGAAAAAGGAAAATTTATCACAGACCTAAGTATGCAACCAAAAACTATAAACATTTTAGAAGAAAATATAGGAGAAAGATTTTGTGAGCTGGTTTTAAGAAGATTTCTTAGATACTACACCAACAACATGATGCATCAAAGAAGAAATGATAAATTGAACCTCAACAACATTAAAAATCTATACTTTTTCAAAAGGCATCAGTAAGAAAATGAAAAGATATGCCATGGACTGGTTAAAAATATTTGAAAAGCCTATAACTGATAAAGGACTTGCATAGTGAATGCATAAATAACTCTAAAAACTAAATAAACAGAATAATAACTTATAAAATGAGCTAAAGATTTGTACTGGCATTTTAACATAAAACATACTGCCAAAATATACAAGGCTGACCATAACAAGTGATGGCAAAGATGTGGAGGGCCTGGACCTCTCATTCACTTCTGGTACAACTATAAAATGGTATGCCTGCTTTGGAAAATAGTATAAAGGTTTCTAAATATGTTTAAAACATACACATTATATATGACCCAGCAATTCTATTACTAATATTACTCAAGAGAACTGTAACCATATAATCATACAAAGACTTGTTTATTGCAACTTAATGCATAAGAGCCCAAAATTCAAAATGATCCAAATGTCTATCAACATTTGGATGGATAAAAAATTGAGATATATCCATACAGTGTAACATTACTTACCCATCAATAAAAATGAATAAACTACTGATACACACAACAACATGCCTGAATCTCAAAATAATTATGCTGAGTAAAAGAAATCAGACAACAAAGAGTGCATACATTACCATTAATGTATTCAACATGGGGTGTAGAGAGGTGTTGGAGGGAGTTATTGCAAAGGGGCATGAAGAACCTCAGCAGAAGATGAATATGTTACCTATCTTTATTTCAGTAATGACTTCATGGGTGCATAAGCATATGAAAACTTATCAAATTTTAAATTTTTGATAAGTACAGTTTATTGTATGCCAAATATACCTATGTATAGCTGTTTTTTAAATGCAAAAAATATTAACTCTATTTATTACAGAGCTGACTCCTAATTACTTTCTCCAATACAAAGAAGCAGAAATGTGTCAATATGGTAGGGTCAGATGTTTTAGAGTTTTGGGGTTTTTTTTGGCTACACCCTTGCCAGATATTTGAAAAGAACATTGTAAATAATGTGTAAAGAAAAAGAATCTAAAAGACAATATAGGTATATTATTATTAGACAAAAAAATGTTTTTCCTTTTCTCAACTTTCCTTATTTTTTTCCAAGGTGGTTTTATCTGTTTTATTAATTTAAAATTATTATAATTTTCAAATTAGTCTCTAGTTTCTTAGAACTCAATAATATATGTCAAAATCTAGGAGAAAGGAGATCAAGAAAGATTACTTTGGGGTTGCTAAGAATCGCCAAAGTAGATAATTCACACATGCCTTATCAGTAGTTGACTCTAATTCTTCTATTACCCTATGGAAAACTGGCAAGACTTCCTCTGCAAATTACGAATAGATTAACTTCAATGTCTTATATTTTCAGATCTGAATTAGGTTTAAAGTCTGGCAATCTGTACAAAATTTTGGAAGTTTAGTTTATTTTTCAGTGCCTACTATGATCCAGTTTATTCATATATTGTCTCTTCCAGGTGAAAATAATGTTTACTGTAAAGTTGACAGTCTGCAGTCTATGGAACTAGCAGCACGTTGGAAGTAATGGAACCTGGGTTATAGTTTCTGCTTTTAGGTTCTAGAATTATTCACTCAACAACTGCTGATTAAAAACCAGCTATATGCCAGAGAATATTTTAGGTTTTGAGAGTGCACATTTAAAAAAGCAATTATCCCTGCCCTAGTGGAGCACACATTCTAATGAAGGAAACAGACAATACCTGATAAACATCATTTATTAGACACTTCTTATGCAACACTTCTAAATCCTCTCAACCACTCCTCTAATTTAGCCACTAATGAAGTAACTAGTTCCATGCAGGCTCTGACCTGCTTCATGCAGGTATAATCACTGCTTTGCCTCAAGCCCAGCATGTATACCTCATGGTTGCTGATCTGATATCTCACTTAGGAATCTACCTATATGCACACATGCATAGGCACACAGTAGGGCAGGGGAGTTAATGCCCATGGTTCACCTATTATGAAAGGGGACAGAAGCCAATGAATAAATGCTCCCTGTGTCTATTTCATATGATTCCTCAGAATGTTCTAGCAGAATCAAGGGCTGGCCCACGGCTCACTTGGGAGATTGTGGTGCTGATAACACCGAGGCCATGGGTTCAGATCCTTATATAGGGATGGACGGTTGGCTCACTGGCTGAGCGTGGTACTGACAACACCAAGTCAAGGGTTAAGATCCCCTT